>NC_142939.1:4507317-4519817 GCF_046866305.1 Octopus bimaculoides | reverse complement strand
AAACAACAAATAACCCTAGAAAATATCTTAAGGCTTTAACAAAACCCCTAATCATCAACACATGTTGAGTACATTATTTTTTAGAAGGTTTAACAGCAAAGAAAATTTCGGCGATATATGAAACGCATCCAGAATAAACCGGAACACAAATTGCAAGGAATTGTTCTGCGCATGTAACAAATTGTTGAAATCGATCTTTGTTTTGCTTCCTCTTCTATATTCATATATGACTAAACTCTAACATTCCCATTGCGTTCTCTTCTGAAGTGATCAAATTAAATCCCCTTTGGTAATAAAATTAATGTCATTTAATGTTCAACTCGATATATTAGATTTTCGTGAGATAAAAGCTAAAGAAATCGAGTTAAACAAGAATAATGATTATATTGTCACTCTGTTAGAAAAGAAAAAAAGTAACAATATATAATTTTATTTTTTACATTTTTTTAAAACTGTTCATTATATTATTAAAATTGTTTGTTTTGAAAAAGTGTTTTATATGGAACAGAAAATTTATGGAATAGATGTTTTATAGAATACAGTTTTCGTGGAATATATATATTTTATGGAATAGAGCTTTCATGGAATGGACGTTTTATGGAACAGAAGGTTTCATGGAATATAAGTTTTATGGAATAGAGGTTTTATGGAATAGAGGTTTTATGGTAAAAGGGGTTTATGTAAAATTGGTTTCATGGAAATAGAGATTTTATAGAATATATAGTAACATAGACGAGTACGGTTATAATTTGGATGATTCCAATACGTTCTCTTAAATCTTTGACGAATCGATTTCTAGGCCGATGCAGGTGACTCAGTGTGGTCCCTTGATTGGTTTGAAATAGTATCAGACTAATTGCTTTCAAGTCAGGTTCTTTGTTCTTTAACGAATAAAATAGCTTTTCACTTATATATTAACTAGATACTTAAGCATGACTGGATGTTTAAGTACCTCATCTTGCAAGTAGTTCATCATGATGTCCATGGCTCCATCCCACTTAAAGGCACTTAAGATGCCGCTATTTGGCGTCTCAGAAAAGCATTTTTAATAGAGTCTCTGTTGATTATAAACCTTGTGAATAAATAAATGTGGACAAAAACCGAGAGGAAGTTTTCGGATGGCCTACATTTACAATCCAAAACACTAGCCTTGTCATATTTCCGACAAACAGTTACGTTACAAGTATTATTACGGCACTCCATCGGTTACAACGACAAGGGTTCCAGCTGATCCAATCAACGGAACAGCCTTTTCGTGAAATTAACGTGCACATGGCTGAGTACGCCACAGGCATGTGTACCCTTAATGTAGTTATTGGGGAGATTCAGCGTGACACAGTGTGGGACAAGGCTGGCCCTTTGAAATACAGGTACAACAGAAACAAGTAGAAAGAGCGAAAGGAAATTGTGGTGAACGAGTGCAACAGGGTTCACGACCATCCCCTACCGGAGCCTCGTGCAGCTTTGTTTTCACTCAATGCTCACTGACGACGCCCGGTCTGGGAATAAAAACCGTGTTCTTACGTCCCCTGCACTGGGCCACTGCGCATTCATGTTACAAGTATAATTGTCAGTTGATTTTTAATAAGTCACACATTACTTTGAATGTTCAGTGATGAAATGAATAGATGAGACATGATCAGATTTCGTGTATATTTTATATGAAGAGAAAAGATTGTCACGATCGGAACATTCTGTTATATGTCTGCCTCATCATCGCTGTAGTACTACTAAACAACCATAACAGAGAGGGGCCAATTTGTCGGAAACCATTTCCTTCGTTTTTAATGTATTATTATCAGAGTTGTTGGAGCATCTCCTAGAATGCTTTGCACTAAGTTTCAATCTCTCGGAGAATAAAATTTGCCTGCCCCTTTTTCGGCTTCGATAAAAAACAACCATCAATCTAGGAGAAGGTAAGGATTGTATAACATGTGAAACACCAGGTGGTTTTCCAATATTTCTTTTGAGTTCAAGTCCCATCATGGCATATTTACGGTGTAGATTTAAATTCTTGTCTGCCTTTATATAACCTCTTGTTGTCACCTGATAAATAAAAAGGAAATAAATATAAGCATCTTGTTCTTCGTTACATTAAGCCAACATTTCGTTTTAGTTGGGTGTCCATGATTGCATTTCTATTAACATGCAACTAAAGAGCCTAGAAGGTGGTGCTCCAACACAACGCTTTGCAAAGAAGGAACTCATTGAATAATATAGCACTAAATGTACAATATCTAGAGAAAATGAAATGGTGATGACTGAAATCCAGATGATCATTGATTTTTTTTCAAACATGGCAGAAATAAATGGCATCGGTATTAGCATGTATTTTTCACTTTTTTTTTTCTTCCTCTATAAGCTGTTTACATTTGTTTTGTTTTTCGTTCAAATTCTGGCATTACGCCAAACAACGAACAATGCCAGATTGTTGTCTTTGCAGTTGTTGTTATTCTTAAAGAGGATGATGCTGATGATGATGATGATGAAGACGATGATGATGATGATGATGATGATGATGATGATGATGATGATGATGATGATGACGACGACGACGACGACGGTGACGATGTTGATGGCGACGATGAAGATTATGATGACAACGACGACGACGATGATGATGATGATGATGATGATGATGATGATGATGATGATGATGATGACGACGATAACTATGATGACGACGGTGACGGCGACGTTGATGATGATGATGATGATGATGGCGATGATGAATGTTTGCTTGACTTTTATAGCCGTCAATTGTGTCAACGTTATTATTATGTTTCGCGATGATTTTTGTTTCTCACTCAACCAACGCAAGTTCTATAGTTGCGTCTTGCAGCAAGAACTTCCGTCAAGGAAGCCAGTTAGCTTTCTGATTCTAGAGATTTGTGTTTGTGGATTAGAAAATGATAACAAAAATGCTCTTTGTCGAATTGATTCTTTTACGTCTTACTAGTTGAAGAACATATATTTCTTATCAAAACGACACATGAAGAAATCTATTTCACATAAAAATATCAATAAATATGACCTTTTTCATAACATCATTGATACTAGCAAAACGCGAAAAATTATAAATATTCTTGAGCGGGGTTATCTGATCATAAACTTGACGTTTCTACTGTTACTGACAAGAGGGGGAAAAATAAAAATAAATATCTATTTGCTTGTATATGTACATGTTCTAAAGGAAAGTATATGTTGGGCTTTCTGAGATAATGTTCCTTTAACTTTATTACTGTCTCCTATTTTTCGTTTAATGGCTTCAAGGCATGCTAATGGCAACACGATTCAATAAATCGATGTTGCACAGTAAGATCAGATTTGCTCTAATATGTCATAAACTACAATCTATAGGTTTTAATTTCAGCTTAATACTTCCCGTACTCCAACTTTAACAATATTTTCTGGAGATGTAACTTATGAGATAAAATCTTAATCGATGCCATATGAACGGTATGGCGAAAGATACAAGCCGTTAAGCCCGAAGTTAAAGCCTCTGTCCTTGGTGCGCCGAGATATATATAGCAAACATAACAATGTATAAAGTGAATAATATTGAATTTTCCATTTTTATTCATTTCGGCATATATTAGCTCGACTTACTCTTAAATACCTCAAGCTACTACGATACAATTGAATATGGTTACGCGTTTTATAATGGAAACACGCAGCTATCAAGTAAATATGAGTCATCAGACAATCTAGTATTGTATTATATGAAGAAAGACTGTTACATCCCATTCTATTATCGTTCAAGTTATTTTATCTGCAATGAAGTCTGTTAATTGAGCTATTCAGGAACGGATTTGTATTACGACGTGAGAAGTGATTCACAAGTAGACCTGAAGCGTGCCAGATGTCTTATAAATTGCTTTATGAAACTTTCGGTTCAAAACCATTTTTTCAGTCATTGAACGCTTTTATTTGATGCACAATTTTCTTAAATGTTGTACTCCCTGCAACAGAGACTGTCCCACATCTATTTCGTCCCTTAACACTCACTTAGAGAATCTTCAAAAAGATGTTCAACAGAGGTTCTCACAATTAATCTCGGACAAACTGAGATCTACAGTTAAATATTCAATGCATATCAATTGTAAGCGGAAAAACAATTGGACTACAATTTCGGGGCTAATATCAACCTTAATCAATTTGACATGTATGACATAGAGAAGAATTTATCATTGTTTTTCTTAACGAACACAGTTGGGATACCCATTCAGAGTATTCCCCTGTTATAGTTTCTGTTGTAACTGCTATTGCTACTGTGGTAGTTGCTGTTGCAATTGCACCAGGGTGGCCAATAATTTCTCCACATTTTGATTTAGTTGCGAACCAAAAATAATTTTTTTAAACCTCCAACGCAACCTTCGAACAACTCGTCGCTACATTTATAACCTTCTCTAGATACATAATATAACGAAGCACTGGGAAAGAAAGTACATGCACGGCGCAACACTATTACAATTAAACGAGACTCACCATTCTATATCAAAGGCTCACACTGAACTGCTTACCGACACGAACTGCCAACCGTTCACAGTTCTTCATTTTATAACAATGAGACTTCAATGAATTTAGGAGTGGTCTGAATCCTTCCACAACAATATTTACCTATCTACCAATCTCTCTTTTGCGGGTGTGTCTTTGTGTTTGTTTTTGTCCCCCACCATCGCTTGATAACCGATGTTGGCATGTTTACGTCCACGTCCCCGTAACCTAGCGGTTCGGTAAAAGACAACGACAGAATTCGTACAAGACTTACAAAGAATGACTCGACTAAAAAACCCCCTAAGACGGTCAACAGCATGGCTTCAGTCAAGTGACTGAAACAAGTAAAAGAATATAGGACCTAAGGGGTTCTTTAATATGTATGTATGTATATTAGTGAGCTGGAAGTTATAATCTCTTTATGACCGGCCATAATATTTAACACCCTAAAAATATATTAGTGCTCTAATGTTTTTGAACGTGCTTTTTTTTCGTATATACATGCATACACACACACACACACACACACACACACACACACACACACACACACACACACACACATATATATATATATATGTGTGTGTGTGTGTGTGTGTGTGTGTGTGTGTGTGTGTTTGTGTATGTGTTAGTGTGTGTGTATATGTATATATATATATATAACGCTAATATATTTATGTTGGATAATTCGTAATAAAAGAATATAGAAAATATGCTTCTTTAATAATTTTGTATATTTCTTTTACTGATGCAAATATATATATATATATATATATATATATATATATATATATATATATATATATATATATATATTTTGTGCAGACTATTGTAGCCACGGTTATTTGAAATGAGATTATAGTGAGACGGCTAAAAACTGCTAGGCAATTAAATTAGCACGTAGTAAGTTATATTTGTATATGAGATCTTCTCAGTTTCAGATGAAAACAGTACAGTAAGTAGAATTAAGTACTACTCACAATATTAAGCGTATTGTTGAATAAATTTCGATCATTTATGAAGGAAATATACCTATACGTTGAAGGAAAATATCAGCAAATTTTGGGGATAAACTAAAATACTCTCATATCTTGCCACATATCTTTATAACTGAAAACAAAATCAATATCGTAAAATAGCACTCAGCTTAGTTTGTAAGGTGATAGGTACGAGTTTAATAAATTTTTACAAAACACTTAGAAAAGGTAGAGATCCGTTGAAGGAGCAGAAAACCATTATAATGCTGAAGGCCGATATGAACTGTTTCACGAAACAATCAATAAATCGATATTTTCTATTTTCTTCTGACGAAGAAAAGACATGAATTGTTAATGTTAAACCGAAAATAACTCCTTCACTTGAATTAGGGAGGTAAAAATATTTAGTTAATATCAAAACCTGTCAAAAGCTCAGCAATGCCATAATATTTTCTAACCGCAAGTGTCTTTATAATTTAGATTTAATACGCCAGCTACTATACACATAAAATATTTATTACAGAAGCAAGGTGAAAGACTCTAGATGACCATTCGACGTCATAGAAATAGCAGCCAAGATATGTGGCATTCTAAAACAGAAAAATAAAACCCTCTTTTGTAAATATAATTCTCGACGGAAGGCAAAGCTCACGGAGAGAGATTGTAGAATATTAAAACTTATCTGTCAAAAAAATATCAAACTACAGTAGCAAAAGAGAAAGTTAATATAAGACTCCATCGTACCAGTACTGGGTCAACCAAAGCTATTTGTTGTGAAATTTAACAAAGCTGGATACCATTTGAGGGCTACAATTGCTAAACTTCTTCTGTCCAACATAAACATTCATAGGAGGGGAAAAAAAGGCGTCTAGACTATCAGAAGAGAGATAATGAAATAATATCATCTTCTCTGATGAAACATCATTGTCCAATTCTCGCAAACTATGGCACATTTATATCTGGAGACAGCCCAACAAAGACTGCAACCCGAACCCTGAATATTACGTCCTCTGCAGTGATGTATAGAAGTGGCTCTGCGATAATTGGGAAGTCATATCACGAAACATTTTTGGCCCTTTAGGTATTGTATATGATAGAGGTAACGATAATGATTATTTGAGGATTCTGAATGATCATACTCCTCCTCTGGTTCAAACCCAGTTCTCTGTAGAATGGCAATGCAACCTTCGAGGATTAGTGTACACATTAACACGATAAATGTTGTTCACAGCAGGTACAAGAACACAAATGTGACGGAAACCACTTGGATTGCAATACACAGACACATTCTCACATCCACCGGTTCTCTATATAATTGAAAATAAATAGAGCATTTTGAATCAGTGGGCCGTCAATTTCTTCTGATCTCGCCACTGAAAGAGCTAAACGAGGTTTTACTTGAACAGTGACTGAGCACATGTAAAATTTGACCGCAACACAATTTGAAAACTCATTATGAGGCACCATGACTAAATACACCCAAGTCATTGTGTGCAGCGCTCCAAAAAATCCACGATTGTATTTCTCAATGCAACGTATCTTATTATATATAAAACGATGCTTACTAATTTCGTATCTTATTTTATTTCGAACATGTATGCATTTTATTAAAATACTTATGAACAAGTCGTGTATAGCATGGAGAAAAAAATTGTATATAGCACACGATTACGCTAAGCGAAGTTAGTTTATTATGAAAACCAGTTTCTAAGGAAAAGCATGTTGAAACATTATTATCTAATGCATATTATTTTTGGTTTATTATCTTATTGACCACAGGAAAATAAAAACAGCAATTGTTGCAAAATGTTCCAAGCTGAGGAAATGATGCTAATAATGCCAAAGAACCCTACCCAGCATGGTAATTATATTGTGTTGCTTAAATACACTCTCTCACACACATATTCGCTCTCTTTCACGCATTCACACCTTGTAGCTATCTTCGCATTTTTCTCTCAGTCTATCTATTTTCCTCTTTCTTTTTCGCTTTTCAGCATCTATTATTTATTGTATACACGAAAATATTGAGGTAACACAAATAATAGTGCGCTGGGAAAATTCGCTACAAAACTGCTTTGTTATCTACTTTATGTGTTCAAATTCCTAAGTTTCCCCATTTATATTTCACCATTTAGCTCCTTTCAAACATATCCCGATGTGACATCGTGCATTATGGGACTGAGTTGAGAATTAGCGACTTCAAACGAATACACACTCACGAAAAATACTATATGTATTCCATGAAATAAATATAATTGGCAACTAGTAGTATTTATCTACTAAATATTAAAATTAGTAATATACGAAAATTACTTTTGCATAGAATATAGTAAAAAGGTGTTCTATTGTAAACGATCGTAAAAAAAAAATTAAATTATAAAGAAATATATATTAGAAATATAATATTTCTAAATCTCTCAGAGAGATTTAAGCAGTAGTGGAGCGAAAAAGTTGTAGTATATTGTCAACTTGATGTGACAATCCCAATAAGGGAACACACTACTGCCGTTTAGCCCTAGGAAATTACTGTCTCCCCTTCGCAAACTTAAGGACACAGTAATTGTGTCAAGGCCGACAGGAAGCGGTCCAGCTTCCTAGGGCTAAACGGCAGTAGTGTGTTCCTTTATTGGGATTGTCACATTAAGTTTACAATATACTACAACTTTGAAATATATATTAATATACGGTTATACACGTACACATATACACACGGACACACACATATGCACAGAAGATTATATGTTTAAACATCCGCATATATTAATGTATGCATGCATGTATATATGACTTTGGAAATGAAGGGGGTGGAGGTTTAAAGGTCTTTGGTATTATTTATTCAGCACTACACATGACTCTTTTGCTAGTAAGATTTACAAATTTGTACATGGAGTAGAAAATGCAACATATCTACTATTAGAAATTCATCAGACAGAATATCAAATAATACAAAATTAACATTTGGATGAAGCGTTTATATGTAGTTAGAAATCCGGGGCCCTTCATCTAGTCACAGGGAAGAAAGAAACAAATCTAGTAAATAAGAAGAGAAACAGAAGGCTAGAGACTGAAATAATATATGTACGAACATAAACAATAACACACACACACACACCACATATATGTATATACACGTATGCATACTCACACAAGCATATATATTACTTATATACACACAGATATTAACATATATATGTGCACATACATGGTTATATATGTATATATCGGTGCTCCAGCATGGCCAAAACCTTAGGGCTAAAATATATACAAGAATAGAATAAAAGAATATATGCACATATATATATATATATGTATGTGTGTGTGTGTGTGTATGTGTGTGTGTGTGTGTGTGTGTGTGTGTGTGTGTGTGTAGTACTGTGTGTATAGAAAGACAGAGAATGTGTGAAAAGAGAAAGAAATAAGTGTGCAACCAACCTCTGCAACGTACTGAAGAATGCTTCGATGCGTTTATAAATGCAATTAGCTATCATTTTCGCTATAAAGAGAGTACAAGTTTATTAAGATAACCTAATTTAAAACTGTTTTATGGTCAATGGATGCGTAAAAGTCCACGTTACTTTTATCAGCACACTCGACAATGCAATCGTCGAACCCATCTTTATCACGTACATACTATCTAATTAATAATATTTTGTAAACTCATAATACTATTATATATCTCAAGGATTTTCAAGTGTTGCTCACATTTCGCTTTGCTCTTCTTCCTAACTATGATTTCCAAAGACCTGCACACACACACACACACACACACACACACTCATTCTCCCTCCTTCTCTTGCTCTCATATAAATCCATTCCTCTCAGTCTTATTCATTGTGTACACAAACACAAACACATACACAAGCGACACACGCATTCACATACACACACACGCACACACACATACACACACACGCACACATACACACACACATATACACACACACAGATATATATAGATATATATATATATATATATATATATATGTGTGTGTGTGTGTGTGTGTGTACGTATCTTTAAAATCCTAAACTCTAACCACAGCAAAAGAGTGGAGTAAAAACCTATAGAATTAGTCCCTAGAGCAGTGGAAGAATGTTATTTTCTGGGACGAGTCATCTTTTACCTTATTTCCGATCACCGGTGAGTGCGCGTGTGGAGACAACCAAAAGACGCATTTGACCCAGACTACCTTCTTCCAACTGTTAAACACGGAGGAGGATCCAACTGTTAAACATGGAAGAGGATCCATGTCACGTTCAAACTCGGTCTGTGACACACTCATAGGCTGATTGGAAGTCAACTGAAAAACAAGGAATACCAAAAAGCATCCTCTAGAGGTTGTGGAGAGGTTTATCACCACGTATGTTCAACATCAAAATGGCATTCCCCAATCTCCTCTCAAAGCAAGGTGCCGGATGAGAGTCAACAAGGTGTCTATACACCTTGTGTAAGAATTCAAAATTTTAAATTTCATTTTAATTTCTTTTCACCTGAAGATAACGGGTTTTTTTATGTAATGTAATTGATTTCTTCTTCAGTGACAAACATCTGAGACAGCTGTAGTGAGCATCAGCGCATTTGTGTTAATATAAACAGTAATCCCTCGACTATCGTTGGTGTTACGCTCCAACCCCACCCAACATTAGGTGAAAATTTTCGAAGTAGAAAGAGTACTGTAATGTATATTTTTTTACTATATTTTGTATCTATAATTTGTATATATTTATTTTATTATTAATGCAAAACAACACTAAGACGCAAGCTTAAATAATAAACCGCGATAGGTTAACCGCGATAGGTTAGCCGCGATATGGCGCCGGATTAATGTATAAATAAAATATACCACAAGCTTTTTAATTTCCTTCCATCACATCGTCTCAGAATACGCTGGACGGCCTTGAACCGCTAGCACAACACACTTGTGCTATGTGTCAGTGTGACAGAACCCGGAATTATATGTTTGGGAATCAAAGTATTTACCGCACAGCCACACCTGCTCATTGGCACCCGCGTAGTAGAATAATAGTATCCAACCTGGAAAAAAGGCTGTTGCCAACATGCTTTCTAACCAGACAGCCATTACAGTGTTGAGAAATCTCTAGAAACAATTTACACAAAAACCATTCTCGTTTATATTTTATCTTAAATGTTGTTGTATTTTATTGTGTATAAAGATGATAAGGCTTCTTGTGGTCTTTATAAAATAAAAACTACTTCGTGCCAAGTTGTCTTTTTAACCAAAAATCAAACAAATTTCTACAATTCATTTGTTGGTGTTGTTGCTGTTACATTTCTCTGGAGGGGGAGAGGTCTCTTTTTATTCTTATTTTTTGTTTGTTTTCTAAATAGGCAACAACGAAACAATTCTGAAAAAATAGTGATTAAAGTAGAATACGAAATAACCTTAAATGAGTGATGATAACATTAATTACATTTTAGCGCAAGGATATAATTAGAGAATCTTATAGATTTTTTTTTATATGATGTTGATGTAGTTTTTATTAAATATATATATTTTTTTTTGATGATGATTCGTGTTTTGTTTCTTTTCTTTTTAAAATTCATTTACGGTGTTTTGTCTTAAAATGTGAAACGTCTATTTTTTGTTGTTGTCATGAAGTTAGAATTTCAGTTATTAAACGATCCATTTAATTACCCTTGAGGTTAATGTCCATCAAATAGACAGAGCTTTCATTTCAGCAATCTAATAGTCATCTCACTTTGGGAATGATGAAGAGGACAGAAGATTATAGATCGCAACAGATAACTTGGATACTGTAAAGTGTTAAGCATCAGACAGTTGAGTGTATGTTTATGTAATACTCTTAATGCAAATGCGTGTATTGGTGTACAAACGCATCTCTAATTGTACATGTGTGCTCGTACTTGAGTTCCCATGTGGACATGTGGACTCTAATTACTTTCAATGTTCTCTGGCATCACTTGATGATAGCTTCTTTTCAACGAGTGAGGAAATGAATTGGTTAAAAATAGAAATAGAATTATCACCAAGATAATATACATTTTGTGATGAATGGTTAAGGAAATACACAACTCCGCATTCTGAATGGATTTGTATACATTGGCTGAAATTATTTTGTTTTCATCGGCTATCATTTTTACCATTTATTTTTTTTGTATTTTATTCTTTGGAGTACAAATATGTGTCGGCATGGAATTCAAAGATCTTAGACAATTACATGTGCATATCTGTTTGTATGTACGTATGAGTCTATATATATATATATATGTGTGTGTGTTTGTGTGTGTGTTTGTGTGTGTGTGGGTGTGTGTGAGTGTATCTGTATGTGTATGTATACACACACTTACACATTCACACACACCATTCTCACAGACAGACACACACACACACACGCCTCTTTATTTAGGATTACCAGCACTTTATTATCTCCCTTGCTTTCAACCCCATCTTTCAAACTTTTTTTTGTAATTATTCACCATGCTTGACCGCTGAATCTACAGGTTTTTTTTTATTCTTTGTTTATTATTTTTATTTTTCCTCTCTGTTGAAGATCCTAAGCTCGAAATGTAAAAGACTTTTCCAATTTCCCGGGCGTCAAACTAATACATCGGGTTCTTGTTCATACACCTGCCTTCGTCTTTTGTTTTTCTATAAGTTTTAACTATATATATATATATATATATATATATATATATATATATATGAATTAGTGAAATTTCGGTTGTCTTTATTTTGGGACACCGTGTACACACACACACACACACACACACACACACACTCATATATATTTTCTAAGCTATATATACACACACACACACACACACATATATATATATATATATATATATATATATATATATATATATATATATATATATATATATATATATATATATATATATATATATATATGTATATATATATATGTATATATATATATATATATATATATATGTATGTATGTATGTATGTATATGCAAAGGTTACGTATAGCGATTTATGAATGTCGGAAATCAGTGATCTGTTACGGTTAAGTGTAAGATTC
>NC_142939.1:4482317-4502317 GCF_046866305.1 Octopus bimaculoides | reverse complement strand
AATTCTCAACAATTTCTGTTTTAAATCTTTGGTTACATTCAATCGTTGCTTGTACAAAAAAATCGGTATTTCAACAAGACCGAAAATGTCATGCAAGTGTGATTGGGATTAATGAACTACGCTTAAAATAACGGTTTTCCAAACTTCTTATCACATTCATATGTAATCAAATACCATGCCAAGTATATAAATAATGGCATGCTCCGTGACCTTTGAATCAGTTTAGAGGTATCCCTTTTCACATCAATATCGTACTCGCTGACTCAAGTTTTATGTATGTGGTGTAGTCGTGCTCTTTTGATATTGCACATATCATCATTTTATAAGCATCCATCAATGTTTCTCTTAGTGTGTGTGTACATATGTGTATGTGCGAGTGTGTATGTGTGTGTTTGTGTACTTACTGTTAGCAGAGTAGATTACAAAATATCATTACTACATAAAATCTCAATGTTTCACTTGCGCATAAACATTCATGTAATTCTTGAATAACTAATGTCCTTACTTTGACGAGCTGGCAGAATCGGTAGCATACAAGAAAGAGTGTTTGGTGGTATTTCTTCCGACTTTACGTTCGTAGTCCAATTACCGATGAGGACGGATTTGCCTTTCATTTTTTCCTGGTCGATAAAATAAGACGTTGTTGGGCACTGGGTCGAGTTATTCGACTGAGCCCCACCACCAAAAATTTTAGACCTTGTACCTGTTATATAATGGTTTCTTTTATATGTCTACAAATCTAGAGGAATAAATATGTAACTTTTATAGACAACCACTTACAGGATGTATGTATAAATAATACCCATCCAAATCAGGACATATAACCATCCCTTTTTAGTTGAACACATGAAAATTGTGGAAGTTCTTTTGGTAAAGTTAATCCAAAAAATAAAAGGTTTTTAAATCGGTTTTATTTAAAGCGCGGTGTGATCCGAGTTCCAACGTTCCAGAAATGAACTATGAGTAGAAATACTTTTATACTTGTTTCATTCAATAGACTGGGGACATGCTAAGCACAAATAGACAACAATCATTAATTATTCTTTAATCTGTTACATATTCTATCCGTCACTTTTGTCGAACCTCTAGGACGTAAATATAAAACAATGACAATAAGTGTTTACACTGCATTGGAGGATAATTAGTTGTGACTTAAGGCTATCATTAGCTTCATGTTACGAATCTCTTTCAAGCTTATACCATAGACAAACTGGTGTTCGTCTTGGATTAAAGCACGTCTCTCTCTCTCCTCTTTCTATATCTTTCTCTCTTTCTCTCTTTCTATACGTCTCCACACTCTCCATTTGAAATGACAAAATATGGAGTTTACACGCCATGGACATGCAGCATTTCTACCACATCTACACACCACTTTCCTTGCATAATAAAACTGTAATTATAACATCTTTATATATTTTTATTTCTACATTCATTCTCTTGTTTCCCTCAATACTCCTCATTTCCTTCTTTTCCAACATTTCCCTCTATTTAACCCTTTGACATCGTCTCTGATGAAGGGATATCCTAATACCCCAGAAACAACTGTAAGACTATCTTTCTCTATAAATGACCTGAAAGTTCCACAAAGTCTTGGCTTTGTTGTCCAATTTTATTTCACATGTACATGCTCATACAAGATCCGCATTAGACAAGAATCCTCCTGCTTATGTAGTATGGTTCAGAGTCCTGTTGCCAGACACAGGGTCTTCCAGCACCAACCCTCTTCACCCAGGGCAGCACTACCTCCTCCAGGCACTTAATGTAGGCTTCCGTGTCCATTTGAGTCTGAGGGCATGTAGAAAGATGAAGGGAGGTATCCTTAGTAATCACTCCAAACACCATAATGTTGACTGGAAGTTTAATTTTTATCACTCTCAATATATGTTTTCGAGGCACGGCAATCACTTAGATCGATACCCAAACACACTGAAATATTCGTATTGGAGTCTCCGTCCGAATGCCAAGCGATGCAACAAGTCGTTTCCAAATTTTGGGGAGATTGGCGTGCGTCATGCTGCTGTTCTTTTCACGGACAGGGCCCAACTGATACTGGTTTACTGTGTACTTGACAAACTTGAAAGCAAATAAAACGAATGCGCAAAATTAAAAATATGAAATGGTGACAATTTACCCATCGGACGGTGTATATGTGCGTGTGTGCATGTGTGTGTGCATGTGTGTGTGCATGCATGCGTGTATGTATATATATATATATATATATATATATATATATATATATATATATATATATATATATATATATATACATATGTACATATGTATATATATATATATATATATATATATATATACATATACATATATATATAGAGAGAGAGAGAGAGAAAGAGAGAGAGAGAGAGAGAGAGAGAGAGAGAGTGAGACCTATATACATATCAGGTTCTAACATTTGCACGTTAAACATTGTGCTGTACAGACGTATGACAAACAGACATGAGAAATATTGTCTTATTTTCGATTGTCAAAAATAGATTTCTCTTATCCAAAAATACTGTGCAAATTGTTATGATTCATTGTATTTATTTTCTATTTTATGCACACACACACACACACACACACACGTATATATATATATGTGTGTGTGTGTGTGTGTGTATGTATTATGTTCACCTTATCTATGGTTCCTTGGTTATTGCTGATAATTCTTCAATATAAAACACTTTTTACGCCTGAGCACTTTGAAGTTCTGATAATAACCTGTCATTACTGAAACCCTCAAATCTTCCTCGCAGATCTCATATTCCTTAGAGCCACTACTTCAATATATATTCTGAAATAATCTTCGGCTTTAACTATATTATATTTAAATCGACGACCATCGACAGAAATAAAAATATAGGTAAGTTTTTTTCTCTCCATATTAATGTGATGAGTTTCACAATTTCTATCATCTATTTTCTATTTCCTCCTGTCTCTCATTAGCTCTTCTGTTCTTACTTTCTTCTTCCTTTACTTATTTATTCACGTTTTTGCAGAGATATATGTGTATATATATATATATATATATATATATATATATATATATATATATATATATATATTTATTGTATGTCTTCGGTTATTTGTGGTTTTTTGTCTTGTTCTTTTTTGTGTGTGTGTCTAACAAAGTAATTAAACATTGACATTTATCTCTATTTCGAGAATAAATTGCCAAGTTGATCCCCTGTCATAAACGGTTCTTCATTATGTCAAGTCAACTCTGATAAGCAGCGTCCGAGTTTATATTTCCGTCGATGTTGCGGCGAGATTCGTGCTTGCTTCAAAGAAGAGAAGGGAAGTAATAAAAGAAACGAAGAGAAGACCAAAGAGAAGGAGTGAAAGTGAAAGTGAAACAGAGTGCTGAATTTCAGACAAACCAAGAACGAAGATAGAGAGGAATAGAGCACATGATAGATATTGTGAGATAGTGATACTTAGAGACAGAGGGGAACAGAAAGGGAGACAGAGAGTAAGAAAACTGCAGAGGACGAATCATATACAGGGAGGGAAATAACGTAGGAAAAATCAAAAGAAGGTAGAAAAAAACAGGAGAGAAGAAGCCAAATAATGGAAAGCGAGCGTACGTTATCATAGGAATTAAATTTATTGCTTCATATTTGTGATGAAAAGATGAAAATATGACAGTGAATGAACTTCTTTGGCCTAACAATCTAAATATAAACCCATCCTTGTATATGTGTCTAGTGGGCGATATTTAACATCGGTATTCTAGGCAATTATTTATGATGCGTACAAGCTTTGTTCTTTACATCTGTGAATAAAAGACAGCAGCGTACAATAATAAGTAAATGTTATTGAAGTATTATCAGTACTTAGGAACGATTTCAAAACTAATTTTTCACGTAATTTTAATTGTAGTCTCACTGAACTACACATGTTCACACATATAATTACAAAGGCAGCGAATGACGTACAGAAAGAATGAGATTGTGTTGAGAAAAATAGAAAAATAGAGAGCGACATAGAAGAATATATTTATGACGGTGTTACTATTTCTGAACTAAAAGCATTGTCACTGGTATACAGAGGTCTAATCAGCTTAATTACATTTATAACATGGGATACAATCACATACATGGGGAAGGACTTTTATCATAATAGGGGCAGGACACTTATTATACAGGATTTGAATGGAAGTGCGATAACTTCTTCCTGCTTCCGAAATGGTTACTTCATTCGCCAATTCACATCGACAGAATATTCAAGGCGAAAGTACAGATATAACCACTTTGTATGCATTTGTGTATATGTGTACGTGCGTGTTTATATGTGTGCGTGTGTTTGTGTGTTTGCATGCAGCATGTAGCACGTAGACGGTTACATATATACACATGCTCATATGTGTATATATATGTATAAGGACAATTCCTTTTTTTTTATTTTGCATTAAAATAATACACCTGCTAGTTGTTTCTTCACCTGTCCTCGTTTTTCCTTATTGCAAATTTGAACGGTATACACACACACACACACACACACACACACACACACATATATATATATATATATATATATATATATATATATATATATACAAACACACCCACATACCCGCACACATTTATATATATATATATATATATATATATATATATATATATAAATGTTCGTGGGTGTGTGTAGATATATGTATATGCATACATGTGTATGCATGTGTGCTGGTGTATCTGTGTGGATGTGTGGACATATGTGCGTCTGTGTGAATGCTATCTCAGTGGGGTTCTGCACAAATATTTGCAACTTTCAATTCTTCTAATCTTTGAATTATGCATATTTATAAATAAATGTCATCGTAACTTTTACCACGAAAGAAAATCAGTATGAGATAGTGAGTATGAAGGCGGATTACATAAATTTCAGGTGCAGCATTCCACTAAATTCGACACGGAATCTTTCCGAGTTTGAATCACGAAACTAGTGCTGCTAAAGTTATATTAAACACCCATTCATTGTCATAGACATAAAACGATAAAACCTATGAAGTTGATGCACCCTTTACGCCTACATAGTGCCTTATAAGAGCTAAAATTTTGCAACCTACCTTTATGCCTTTATACATAATATGTGTAGCATGGAGGTGTATATATATATATATATATATATATATATATATATATATATATATATATATATATATGATTGTATGTAATGTGTATGTGTGTACGTGTCTGTGGGTGTCCATGAATGCCACTATGCGCATGTTTTGAGGGTGTCTGTGTCTGTGTGTCTGCGTGCGTGAATGATTCTGTATGAAGATGACAACGTTTCCATACTTTTTAATTTCGCTTTAAATTTGAATTAGGATTCATAACTTCTCATGAAAACGAACATCTTACCTTACTTTTAAGAATTCATGTACTATATTATTCATATATGTATGTATGGATATATGTATGTATATACATATACACAAATTCATATATATATGTATATATTTATATGTATATACATATGTATTAGTATATATATATATATATATATATATATATATATATATATATATATATATATATATATATTACTATGCTAACATACTATTTACTAAAAACCGTGTTATTAGATTTTATTGATAAACATTCGAAATAAGATATAAAATATATTTTAAAATAATTTACCATAAATAAATTACTCTCACCAAAATACGTACATAATCTAAATGTTAAGTGTCTATTATATACAGAGTCTATATTGCGATATTTTTTTCGTTTTAAATTATAATTATCTATGAGAATTCCATTTAAAAATGTTTACATTCATTTAATTTCCTAATTAAATGCGCCAAATCTTGAAATAATCTGGGAATGTTTTGGTTTATTGAATTATTTTGTAAATTTGTAATTTACGTTTATTGACAAATTCGTGTTGAGCAATTATCAACACAAACAAATGCATAGTGTATGAAAGGTTAGTAATTCATGAACATGTGTGGAAAATATTTATATTCTCATTAGTGAGAAAGATCATACAGCTAATTTGTGAAAGAGAAGCGCAATATTTAGATTTGTAATTTATCAATTTTATTTCTATGTGCGCATATTAAGAGTATTTGCATTTCTCTGAAATATATATATATAATCTGTATATCTATGCAAGGATGTATTATGTACGTGTATATACAGATAGATAGATAGATAAATAGATAGATAGATAGATAGATAGATAGATAGATAGATAGATAGATAGATAGATAGATAGATAGATAGATGGATGGATGTATGGATAGATGGATGGATGGATGATGAGTGGATGAACGGACGGACGGAGAGACAGACAGACAGACAGACAGACGGACATACAGAAAGAAAGAAAGAAAGAAAGAAAGAAAGATACATAAATAAATATTGTTTGAATATATACACATGATGGGGGCATGCTGATGCACCAGTTCAAGTTTTAAACGATCACATAGAGCTCATCAAAGTTGACCTTGCATCTACCTGAAACTGGTATGCGATGAATTAATAGCAGCGAATATACGAATGCGCACTTATTCATACACACATATGTATGTATGTATGTATGTATATATGTATGTATGTATGTATTGTATGTATGTATGTATGTACACCCAGTACTGTTTAATCTGGAATCAATGTTTTCGGCGCTAAAAGTCGTACAACAACTCTTGGATATATTATTGTAAATACACCCTGCGTAGAAATCAGAAAACATACTATTTGTGATTAATTTAGACATCGATACATGTATAGAACGAAGAATAGGGAAAAACAAATTGCAGAATCATTCGTCTCAACATCAAAAGAATGGCGTCATTTTTCGTCAAAACACAATCTGAAGAACGCGGCAGAATTGTCGCATATTATCAGTGTCGTGTTTGCGAGATTAAAGAAGATTAAAGAGAATATCAAATTTGGTGTAGAAAGAGCTGGAATGGAATACAAGAAGTGAATGGAACGTAAGAGAGAAGAATAAACATGAAAATAATGCAAGACGTACAGAAAAAAAAAACATCTTAAAAAATTGCAGTGAGAGGATTAATAATAAGCTGGAGAATCAGAACCGCTTCGCGCTACAAATGTACATGTGTTTGGATTAATTTGACAGTTTGCATAAAAGGAAAAGGAAAGCATATCTCGTCCCAAATTAAAGGTATTAAAAAAAAAAGTATCGACTAGATTGTGGTGGGTGATAACAGTTTACAAAAAGTAACATCCTCGGCTTGTACCACTGTCTGAAAAGGCTGGGAAACCTGGCTCATGTTTCTGGGAAGATCTCCGAATTCCTCTTTGACCATAGCCACCTGTTCGACCACGTTATCGCAGGTAGAGCGGTTGGTCTTTCCATCAACAGTGTTTCATACATTAGTAACCCATAGTATTGCAATCGGTGAAAATAGGAGGCGAGAAATCGGGGCTGGAAGAGTCGTAGAAATTCTGACTCTTTCTGGAGTACCCGCACTGGATACACACACAATGGCAATCTCAATTAGGTGGAGTTTGGTTTTCATGATAAGGGGTATATCATACAGATTGTAAACAAGCCACTTGTTTTCCTATATATTGTACAACTGGTCCTGACAAAAATTCTTCACATCTGAGCAGAATCAGATCATCCCCAGCTTAACAAGATGTCTTAACTTGTTCAGGAGGTTCTTTTTTCAGGACGTTTGAGAACGGTTATTCTTAGCGTTGGCTGACGGAATTAATTTCTTGCGCCTCATGGACAGTGGTAGCAATGATTCTCATTTACAATATTGCGATGAATTAGCAAACCCTCTTACAAACCCCGGCATTTTCTGCATGAGAGAAAGCACCTCTGACCTTCATTTAACCTTAGCAGTTCCTGCAGAACCATGAAATATATATTTACATACATTATGCATACACACATACTAACACATACACACACACACACACACACACACACACACACACACACATGCACACACATTTATATGCAAATGCATACATGATCTTAGTTTTCGTGTAGCGAATTTTCAAGTAAGTATGATTTTATATAGCAAGATACACTAGAAAACAACTTTAAAAGAAAGCAGAGAGGCGGTTCGATTGATATACTGAGATGAATAAAGATGCAGTGATATCACTAAATGTACTATATTTCCATCTTTCTGTACTTCCATATCCGTATCACACTCACTCTCTCATTTTATTGCTATCTCTCTTGTATATTTCTTTTGATTCCCACTTTAAATCATACTGCAGTTCTTAGAATAGTCAGAGTTACTCATGCTCTCTCTCCTTCACTCCTCCCCCTCCCCACTCTTTCTCTCTCTCTGAAGTCTTGTTCCATTACGATTCCGACTAATGAACCAGCAGTATCGTATCAGTAATCTCATTTAAGTTTCTCTCGAATGATACTCTGCTTTCTAATAAAGTACACCGTGGTCCTAGATATATCGAAATATTACATACTTCTAGATTATCTTCAATCAGAGGTGTTTGGGGATCAAATATCGCTCGAATCTAAATAACAATACCACTCTTAACAGCTAATTCAATTATGTTTCTACCAGTGGATATTTAACTTTTCAACGCCGGATTCCGTTTGTTTTTCAGTAGTCAACTACTGCTGTCATCTCTAATAGTGGTGTGTGCTCGTGAGGTATTTTAAGCTGGCGAAAGCCGATTCGCTCAATCGAGAGTTCTTGCTGAAAGATCTCCACTGGTTCACACAAGTTGCCGGACAAAATGATGTTGATGATAACGATGACGACGATGAGATTTTGAACCGATGAAGGGGAATTTAAAATAATCCGAAACGTCTGAAAGATTTCGTCTAGGATCAGTTTTTACACTGAGTTTGAGAAGAAAGAAGCATGTATACGTTAAGATATGATATATTTTCTTCTGATGCCTAAAGCATAAATACTTCAACGTATCTTCGACAATAACGTGTATTTATATATCACAGAAGCATGGATAAGTATTCATACACTTTTTCTGTATCATTCTTTATGTGGTTTGTATAATGATGGATTGCATTTCCAAACATTTTGCAATTCTGAATTCTGAATGCTCATTTACTGCTTCAGTAAAGATTACGAAGCGCTAGCATTCCATTCGCCCAAATAAATTCCCCATGATTTATCGCGAAATATTCCCCAACTCGCTACATGATTTCGTGTTAAAATAGATAGATATACCATAGAATGTTTCGTAAGAGAATGTGAGAATATAAGACTACACATTTTTTTTTAAATATACGTAAAGAATATCCCAATTACTGTTTTGAATGCATGCAAATATATTCTGATAAATACAGAGCGTTTGTGAGTATGCATGTGTGTTTGTGTGTTAGGGAGTGTATGTGTGTGTGACACAATTATTTGGAAGATAACGGAAGAAACGCAAAACCTAATCTCTAAAGAAAATAACTAGAATATTTACTATCAAATGCAACAACCTCTTCCTGATTGCTAAACCTGCCAGAGATCGTACCCAAATATTTAAATTAAATTGTTTTGATACAAAAGATCACACTGGATAATGTTAGTCCTGCAGAGTTAAGCTATGCTGTGGTTAGGCTGAAGATCATAAAGTTATAGGTTCGATTCTCGGTCCGGGTGAAAATGACTTGACTACTGCAGAAAAGCAGATCGCAGATTATTAGCTCGAAATCATAAAAAGAACGGTCCTTAAGGACGATAATATTCGGTACTGTATAGCCAGTGAGGCAAACATACTTGAAATAGTCAATTGCTAACCAAAATAATAATCAATCTTTATACTGTGTGAAGAATTGTGTGTTTTAAATTCAAATTTCGTAGATGCGTTATGTCCTAGCTACAGGTATCGAAGTTCGTTAGTATAAATATTTCTGAAATTACATTTTATGTTCCAGGTCCTCCGATATATTAACTAACAAAATTTGTTTATGTGTATGTGCATGTGTGTGCGAGCGTGTGTGTGTATTTATGCTTGTCTTTTCTTGCTCTCGTCCATTAGACGAGCCATTACGCTTCTCCTTTCCAAAGACCTGCAAGTATAAGTATATATGCCACGGGTTTGTTTCCGATCCTTTGTCAAACATGTGACAAGGCTCACACGCAGCAGGTGGACTTGTGCTATCACTGAGAGGCATCAAGAGATCAAAGCCACTCGGAAGACTTTGGGAACAAATTTAAGTTCATGAGAAGACGATTTAGTTAAGTGAATTGGGACAAGATGGAAAAGGTTACCAAGATCACTGAAGAATTGGGAGCACATTGTGAACAGTAATGCATAACATTAACATATGTATGTGTGCGTGTGTGTGTGTGTGTGTTAAGAAAATGAATGCGTACCTCGTACACATATATATATATATATATACAGAGAGAGAGAGAGAGAGAGTGTGAGTGAGAGGCGGAGGAGTGGCTGCGTGGTAGGTAGCTTACTTACGAACCACATGGTCTGAGTTCAGTGTCTGTGTTTGTCCCCCCACCATCACTTGACAACAGATGCTGGTGTGTTTGCGTCCCCGTAATTTAGGAGTTTGGCAAAAAAAAAAGTCCAATAGAATGAGCATTTGGGTCACAAGGAATAAGTCCTGGGGTCTATTTGTTCGCCTAAAAGCGGTGCTCCAGCATTAACACAGTCAAGTGATTGAAACATTAAAAAAAAAGGAATGAAAATTAATAGCATTATCCTGTGTTTGAGAATTTAAAATCACTTCTTTAACTTTCTAAGACAACTCAACGTTTCTAAAAGTAAACTTCGTTTGTTTGTTTACGTTCATCGTAATTTGAATTAAAATATAATACAATATATATACGTAAGTATGTATGTATATGTGTGTGTGTGTGTGCGTATATATATGTATGTATATATACATAAAGAAGTATATAGGAGGAGCAGTTGATAAACCAAGTTTTAAAGAAAATGGTGAAGGAACAAACAAAATTGATAAAGTTGTGTATCAAAGTTACAAAAGTGACGATGTTACTCTGCGTGACGGTTCTAATCTGCCACCTACACATTTTTATATAGAATCGAACTTGTTATAGACTAACCTATCATGATAAATACTCCAAAATTATTTAGGTATCAGTTACCTCCGAATCGAGTGAATGACGACAAGCAGAATTAAATTTGATTGGCGCTTGTGTCAAAACGAAACACGCTCACACTTTACAATCATTATAAATTATAAATTATTATTGCATACGTATATATATATATATATATATATATATATATATATATATATATATACAGAGAGAGAGAGAGAGAGAGAGAGAGAGAGAGAGAGAGAGAGAGAGAGAGAGAGAGAGTGAGATGCGAACAGAGAAGAGACAGAGAGACAGAGAAAGAGGGGTAGAAATAGAGACAGGGACAAAGACAGAGAGGCAGAGAGAGATAGGGGGTGAAAAGGAGAGTTCGATAAATAGATAGATAAATAATAGATAGATACATACATACATACATACATACATACACACACGTTAACACGCACAGACATATATATTATATTGACATACACATACTTAAACGCATGCATATACACAAAAGCACATACTTCCAGCCGTGTATACATATCATCATTCACCCGCACACATACACACACTCGCACAGATATATTCTAACGCATTGCCGTTGTGTTTGTTTTTACTTTTTGAATCGCATAAATATTATATATGAGGTTGCTTTCACCTTTGCATGTATATTAAGTAATTATTTTCAATTTGGTGAAATTATTATAGTTCCACTAATGTGTGTGTATATATATATATATATATATATATATATATATATATATATTTATATATATTATACACACACACACAGACACACATATATATATATATATATATATATATATATATATGATGCGCAAAATAAAAATAAATATCTACACAATAAATTAATTGATGTAAAGAAGTCAGATTCAAGAAAATGGCAATTCAAATAAATTAGTCTCGTATTGATCAACTTGAAATCAGAGAATAAATAGAAAAAAAAGTCACACAAGGAATAGAAGTTGTAAATAAAATATAAGATATAAAACAAATATGATATATTGCTTTATTTTATATATGTTATATATACATTTGTAGACGTTTCTTAGCTTTCTCCATTGAATTATCAATGACTAAAATAAACATTGATGTTTTAGTAATGTTGATTTCATTTATATGTTATGTCGCCCACGCTGGAGTACTGCACTTCAGGATGCTAGTCCTTTATTGTAAACACAGAATAAGCCTGTGTTTGTATGTGTTTCTAAGTTTCTCCCTCTCTCTCTTTCACATTTTCTCTCTCTCTCTCTGTCTGTCTCACTCTGTCTGTCTCAGTCTTATACTCGTTGTTGCCTCTCTTTGGATCTATGTGTGTATATATATATATATATATATATATATATATATATATATATATATATATATATATAAAGGTATACATATGTATATATTTATATATACACATGAATATATATATATATATATATATATATATATATATATATATATATATACGACGGGATCCTTACAGTTTACATATTCGAAAGCCATTCACAAGACTTTGGTCAGCCCGAAGCTATAGTAGAATATATTTTCACAAGGTACCACGCAGTAGGACTGAACCTGGACCCATGCGGTAAGCAAGGCCCTTACCATACGGCCACTTCATCTATCTATCTATCTATCTATCTATATAGATAGATAGATAGATAGATAGATAGATAGATAGATAGATAGATAGATAGATAGATAGATAGATAGATAGATAGATACACACATACATACATACATATATACATACATAATATATACATACGTAGAGATATATGGAGAGAGATGAACAGATAAATAAATACTTATATATACATTTATGTGTACATTCATACACGCATATATATATATATGTATATGTGTGTGTGTGTACGTATATACATGTGCATATATATATATATATATATATATATATATACACTCATACATATGTATATGTCAGGGTGTATATACGGCGTAAGTACATAAACATCGGCACGCACACACATGTACACGCATATTTTATAATAAGACATTCTGATATGGAAAAATAGAAGTCATTTATCTGTTAAATTTTACGCTGATCTATTTTCATAATTAACAATTTCAGAAATAGAAAGTTTTCAGAGAGGGCAATGGAAGAATGAAGATTTCCATATGAAAAGGCTCGGAAAAATATATAAATTTACACGAAAATTAATTGATAAAAATGGAAACGCGTACGAAAATGAAATCGATTTTTAATCAGTATTATTTTTGCTCACATATATGAACTCCAGTTTGAAAAGTGTAATTATATGTTCATTAGCGACACAAAATAATGAGTGTATTGTGTAATTTTGCAGCTTTCTTTTTTCTTTTCCTTTTTGTTATTTCTTTAATTTTCATGTGTTGAAAGTTTTACAAATGTGCAACAGTATCAGATTAAAAGGAAATAGCTGATCGCTTCAGGTTTGAATTGAAAACATACATACATGTATACATGCACACATACGTACTCACTTACACACACACACACACACACATATACATATATATATTCAGCAAATCTGATATATGAAGTGAGAGAGAAATATGATATGTATATATATATATATATATATATATATATATATATATATATATATATATATATACATAGATATAGATATACAGAGATAGAGAGAAAGATACAGACAGAGAGATATATACAGATAGAAAGAAAGAAATACAGAGAGAGAGAGAAGCAGACGGACAGACGAAGAAAGAGTGAAAGAAAGAGAAGGGAAAGAGATAGAGAGAGAGAGAAAGAGATAGCCAAATCAGGAAGTAGTTTGGAAGGTTGGTATGTAGGTAGGTAAGAGGGTAGTTATAGATTAATACGCGCATGCATAGATACATGCATGTGTACACGCATGCATACATACATACATACATACATACATCCATCCATACATACATACATACACACATACACACATACATACACATGCCTATGTAGATATGTTCTCTCGACGTTAGGATTTTGTTTTCATCGCAACACAAATATCTTTCTGGATTCCTGTTGATGGCCAAGCAGTTCTGGCTCATATATGTCCATCCATGGCAACTATTTATTAGCCTACAACCGAGGTTGAATTATTATGCTGATAGCCTTGCTTTTTCTTATACGTTTCTATATTGATGATATTTATAGAGAAATATTTAATCTTAATGTTTCTCTATTTGAGTAAAACATGGAGGTCGCTACATTATCTGTTTTATGTCAGGAAAATTCACATATATAAATCATAACAAAAGTTTTAAATTATGATCAATGTTTTAGACCTGCTATCTGATGGCAGTTTCTTTAGAAATGCTGTGTATGTTATCTCACATATTAACTCTTTCCATGTGATCATAGTATTTATTCTAATACATAACACTATTAAAATTTAATATATTTTGCGTCTTAAATTTTTTCAACCTTCCTACAATCATATTGTCATTTACACAGCCAAATGCTTCAAATTACAGTACACACTAAAAGCTGCAAACTACCGTACAAAATTCATTCCTCAATAGGCTAACATTTGCCCTGTTTATAATTTATACCATATGTTACATATATATATATATATATATATATGTATGTGCGTGTGTGCATAGTTTTGCATGGTTTATGCTTGTGTTCTTTTATCTCCATTCCTTGACTACCGATTCTGGTTTGTTGTAATTCAGCAATAAAAAGAAATAGTATAAGCTCAAGAATTAAAAATAATTACCGGAAATCAATATGTTCGGCAAAAGTTTAAAAGGCAGAGCCCCAGTTTGTCCAACGTACAATGACTGGAGCGCGTAAAAGGTTTAGTAAAGTAATTTAGGAAAGAAAGTAATAACTATCATTTAACCAATAAATATATATATGTAACATATGGTATAAATTATAAACAGAGCAAATGTTAGCCTTTGCTCCGCAGACTGAAACAAATGATGAATAACCTCAATCCATTTTCGAACCTTATTGGGTTCTCATCAGAGACGTCTTCTTATTTCTGGCAGTCTCCAGAGAAACTATCAGCCAAACTGTTTATATACTCAACGAATGCAGCAGTTACTCTATGAAGGTTTCCTTAATTTGCATACCGAAAGTGTTTAACACTCTATTAATACCAGCTGCCTGTCAATGGAGATCTTAGTCCACATAGTATCAAGGTATGATACAATAAATATGTAACATATGCTATAATTTTAAACAGGGCAAATTTTAGCCATTTCTCCGCAGACTGAAAAAAAATCAACAACCTTGATCGATTTTCGAACTGTATTGTGTTCTCATCAGATTCGTCATTCTGACAGTAAACATATGTGTGTGTGAAAGAGTATGTTTGTGTATACATATATCTGATGGGCTTCCGTACAATTTCCGTCAACTAAAATACACTCAAAAATTGTTGGTCGGCCAGGGACTATTGTAGAAGACACTTACCTAAGTTACTGCGCAGTTGGTATTTTCCTTCTGTATTAAAAATGACTTTCAAAGGTTCCTTTATGTAAAACGATCTTTTAAATTCTCAGCGGGATCGAAACAGTGAGACTCTTGCTAATGTTATATAATTCTATATGAACATTCTCAAACAACAATGATCCATCTTAAACTTATACACTTTCTTAATACATAATATGAGAAAGTTTTCTCTCAATCAATCAAAAACTACAAACATTAACCGTTCAAAATTCTCTTTAGATGGACATTAAATGTTACCAACAAATTGATTACCCATATAACCGTCAGAATAAGGTTTAGTAAAATCTATTAATAATCTTAAAACAAGACTCTGCTCTCCAGCAAAGCATGGCATTTGTAAGTATTCTTCTAAAATTATTCAAGTATGTCTTGGCCAAACCTTAGAAAATCTTAAGTGTGTGCAAAGCTGCCAAACATCTGACTGTGTATGAAAAGTTAATTGCTACATCATTTTACAACGGGGTAGGCAAGGAATAACAGAATTTCAGAAACTGCCAACAGCATACGATATCAGTTGTACACAACACACGCCAGTTTATTATTTTATGAAGTTGTTAATTCTCAGAATTATATGAGGATACTGAAATCCATCTGTCCATACATACACACATGCTTAAATACGTAGACATACATACATATTTCTTAGCTGCGTTGTTGTATACGAACAAAGCCATTAATAAAAAGAATCATTAAAATAAGTCATTCTTAATGCAATGTGAAGCCCTTGTATGAATCTTGAGTCTGACAAAGTTTTGCATATTCTATTACATCTTTTTTACTGTAAGCACAAGGCCTGAAATTCTGGAGATGGAGGGGGCAGTCGATAAGATCAACCCCAGTACGCAAATGTTACTCAATTTATCGACCCCGAAAGGTTGAAAGGCAAAGTCAACCTCGGCGGAATTTGAACTCCAGCCATCGAAACTGGAAATTCCCAGAACAAATCAAAAGTGATGGTCGATTTCTTAATCTGGGGGTGACGATTTTATTTTTTCAAATAAAGCAACATAAATGTTAGTTTCCTGTCTTTTTATGAAATTATTCATCGAATTACAATATAGATTTATTAGGTTGTGAAAAAGTCATAACCTAAATTATAATATATATTATTTACAATTGACGGATATTTGTCTTCATCTTTTTTGTTAACACAACCTTTCGGCTGATAAACCCTCCAGCCTTCATCAGGTGTCTTGGGAAAATTTCGAGCCTTGGTTCTCATTCCTAAGGTATTTTTCGATGTTATTGTCATTTTAGGGCATATAAATCTCATATCTTTCTATCCTTCCTTAATTCCGATTTCCATATCATATTCATATCTGCACTCGGTCTGCTTAGGAGGTTGTTGTGTCCTAGCATATGTGTTGCTTCTTTTAGCTTTAGCAGGCGCGGCTGAAACAAAGAACAAATAAAAGACGAACACACGCAAACAACTACATATATATATGTATGTATATATGTATAGGATATCTACATATATTTATATATATATATGTGTGTGTATGTGTTTGTGTGTGTATGTATATATATATATAAAGAGAGAGAGAGAGAGAGAGAGAGAGAGAGAGAGAGAGAGAGAAAGAGAGAGAGATGAATGTATGTATGTGTATGTATACATATATATTTATACATATGTGTGCGTGCTTGTATGTATATGTGTATGTATATATGTACGTATGAATGTATTTGCATATACATATACACGTGTATGTATGCTTCTCTGCACATAAGTTTTTGCCACACACATACCATCAAACTTAACATTTACAAAGAGACTATAAACCAGTCTACAGACCCATAAACGTTTCCAATCACGCAGTGCTTTGCAAGGCTTCCACATTTTTACAGACCTGTAAATTTGAATAGCAGAAATATAAACTTATAAGAATTCCTCTTGTTGCACACTTTATCAGTTCTGATACACGTTTAGATCACCATCTCGCTAGGTTTGAATGCTTCTGACTAATTGTTGTCATTTGAAATAACATTGTTTAACATTGTCATCTTTCCCCTTTAATATATTCCTTATTTTCTATAATTATTATTTTATGAATGCTCCAAGGGAAATAATACCAGTCAATTATACATGAATAGCCACACATAACATTGCATTATATCGAGTATAATATTATCTAACCAATAATTCCAAGCAGATTTAAAGTAGAATCCATACGTAAATTATAGATCTGAGTGAACGGTCTTTTGAAATATTGAAATTCTGAATAATAATATATTAATCAAACGGTAAAGAGCCACGGATCTACCTCTCCCCATGACTGTATTAAGTAATATAATTAGTATACTTCGTATTGAGTTTTGTCTACTAGTCTTATGCCGATTGATAGTACAGTCTATATTAATGCGTGCGCATATGTGTGCCTGTGTATGCACGTATGCATATATATTCATAAATAGATATGTAATCAAAACAATTGAACTCACCGTGCTGTTTCAAAGTAGAACAGAAGCATGCGTGTTCAAGATTCAGAAATACGCGACTTTTGAAGAAAGCCAAACTCCGGGAAAAGGGCTTTAATGTAGAAGTTAGAACCAGAGGTTTTCTGGGCAAATTTGTTTACAACTCTCAGTGGCTGGGGAAAACGACCCTAAAAGCAACATCAGAGACAGCGGAGAGGTGTTCCACATTGATGTGACTAAGGAGGGACAAAATCGACTGCTATACCGTTTGTGGGTAATATGTTTGTAATTTAACTATAAGGGAAGTAAATGGAAATGTGTTATGGTGGCTGTGTTGACCCTGTTGATTTTTCACCTCTACCATGATTACTAACGCAATTTCTTTTAAATATGAGTTTGAAAGTGCAGGTAGTGGACAGGAGTTCCGGCAATATGAAATCTCTATGTGGATATTTTAGAGATAAAGTAGTTTGCTTTACCGTGATATTCAAGAACTTTCAAAGTAGGCTGAATTTACTGGTTTCAGTCAATCCAACTACTTCTAACATGGACTATTATTACATGAGAATCTGATCTGTTATTGACAGCCAGTATATCCAGTGAAAGTATTTATTATACGTTTAAACAAGACTAACCACCGACTTTCAAGTGTTTCTGAGAATTTTGGTGACGATTCGATCGAACAATAAACCACGGTTAAGGCGTTTCCCGTAAGACAGTCAAGTAGGCCAAAGGAAAAATATTTACGCTATGTTAATGTGCAAAACACTTCATTCTATGTTAATCATTCATCTATCGTAGGTACCAGATTCTATTTCTAAATTTCCTTGTCATTGGCATATGTTAAGCATTCTTTTTAATAGGCAGATAAACATACAATGACATAACATATTGGCGTTTTAACTCTATATGTCCTGACTGAAAGCAAACCCAAGTTGCTTTAAATTATAATATTTTAGTTAAAATCGTTTACACTTTGATTACTTCAGATTCTAGCCCATAGCTGCAAACAGCAGATAATTACACACACACACACGCACGCACGCACGCACACACACACATACACACACACACACAAAGACAGACAAACATACAGACACAGGCACACACACTGTATGCATTTGGCATTTTATCTCACTCTAGTTGAATTCGTCGCAAGTATGCAACGAATGGTACTGTGAACGTCTGAGTAACAGTTTGTGAAGATTTTTGCAGCTTTAATATTAGCATATTATACTATTTTTGTTATTCGAATAGTATTTTTTCCACCTCGTTTTGCATCTAGGCGCTTACTGAAGTCGTGGAACCCACAAGCTTATTTTGGGTAAAGGTCTAAGGGAGACAATCCCCGGAACTTAACCCTTAATTGTCCGCGTGTTCAACAACTAGCGACGAGGTATTTTCTTTCTCCGATTTGAAGAGAAGTTATAAACACACACACTACAAATTCGTTCTTCCCTCATTTATTACTATTATTATTTCCTCTCTTGTCCATTGGCTAGAAATCTTTTATCACATGTCTGTGAACTCTTTAGTGACCCCTTCCATCGACGTGTCTCCCACTGTTCCACTTAGTCCATTCTGATCATTTCCAAATATAACAATATCTGTTTCAAAACAGGGTTTCACATCAAGAATCTTGTAACACAAATTCAAAAAGGTATGTGTGTGGGTGTGTGTGTGTGTGTGTGTACTTACATATAAAATGTTGTCCTACCTACTATGTAAAGGTAATAGCTCTACCCTTTCTATAACCTTAAGACGAATAAAATTCCATCACCCATTCTAATACATTTCTTTTTCGTGTATGTGTGTATATGATATGGATGCCTCTCTCCACACGCACTCACACACACGCACACACATATACGTATATGTATGGATGTATATAGTCACATAAAGCTAGATAACATCGAAACAGATAGATAGATAGATAGATAGATAGATAGATAGATAGATAGATAGATAGATAGATAGAAACTTGAAGCATAGACTGATATATATGGAGGAGAATTTGTATTCACGCGAATATATACACGCATATCGGTAATTGTATATAAGTCAATTCCAATACACTTATTTGAATTTACTCACATATTCTATTATCATTGTGCTATTCAGCTG
>NC_142939.1:4469817-4479817 GCF_046866305.1 Octopus bimaculoides | reverse complement strand
GACAGCAAGAGTGAGCTAGAACGTTAAAACTTAGTGCAAATTCACAGCAGCGTCCAGGGTAATTTTGTGGTGAGCGGCTTTATTCTGCGTGCCTTAGCTGTGTTAGTACGGCCAGAGTTCGGATACTTATGGCTGAGTCCTCGTATATACGGTATATATATATATATATATATATATATATATAGGTGGGCTTCTTTCTGTGTCCGTCTACGGAATCCACTCACAAGGCTTTGGGCGGCCAGAGGCTATAGTAGAAGACACTTACCCAATGTTCCACGCTGTGGGACTGTACTCAGAACCAAGTATTTGGGAATCAAGCTTCTTAGCACAGAAACACGCATGCGCCTCTGTGTGTGTGTGTGTATGTGCGTGCTTGTGTCTGTGTGTATAAAATTATGGGAATGTATCTAAATACTAATCAAATGATATTGAATGTAAAATAGTGATGCGTATACTTGTAAGCACATGTATATTCATCCAAATTTTCTCTAGGTAGATATACGTATGTATGTATATTTGTATGCATATATATATATATATATATATATATATGCATGTGTATCCATGAATGTATATGCAGTTATATTTCCGTGTGATTATATGTAAATGTTTCGAAATCAAATGCATGCAGAAGTATCCATCTGCAGACATGCATTCCAAGAGTACCTTGAATACTTAAATACCTACTTAGAAACAATCGTATTTATTTTGGATTTCATCAATAGATTTATCAACACATCTTGAGATATCTTTGATATTTGTTTCATGAAAGTCAATGATTCCATTGATCAAATTGCAGTTGTCAAATATAGTTTATACTTTGGAAAAGGTGTATTATTCTAGAAATCCAAGGACACTGATTGCTACGCATATTTGAATACCTGTATGTATGTTAATTTTTAAGTAATTATATCTCTGTGTGTGAGTGTGTGTACGTAGAAGTATTTAAATATTCTATTATATAACGATAAATGTATGCGTCACTAATTTTATTTACTTGCCTGAACGTCTAGAAGTTTCCATAGACTCTTCAAGTAAAGTGTAATAATCTCTTCACAGAATATGAAAGATCTTTCAAGATAAATATGAATGGAAGGAATATTGGTGTTTTCTGTCGAATATGTCTGAAAAGAATGCTGTTACACGTAGTTAGGTTGGTAGTAGTAGGGGCAGTAGTACCTCGACTGGTTTTAATGATTCGATTAGGTTTCTTAATGTTTGTATAATTTGTAGCGGGTGAGATGGTTTGGGGTTCAGGAGGACAGATCGTACAGTGCACTTTATGGGAGCCAGCGAACCTGAAGTAGTACGTAACCGAATCAAAGTATATATGTGTGTGTGTGTGTGTGTGTGTGTGTGTGTGTGTATAGGTAAATGTATATAAATATAAATATATATATATTTGTATGCATGTATGTATATATGTATGTAATTATGGAGTTAAACTTTCAGCGTTCCTAGTGCATTATTTATGACTTTTCCGCTGACAAATAAATTTAACACAATCTATGCAATTTGTTTTCATTCTGTTAAGAAATGTATTTTGCTTTTGGTTACGTTGTTTTACATTTTGTTGAAATTGTTGATCCTGATTTAGAAACAGACGTGATACAAATATTACATAAGTTTCATAGGAAATGTGAACGTTTGTAAAACTTCCTTTAAAGATTTGTCACATATTACCAACATCTGATATGTATATATGTATATATATTAATAATAATAATAATAATAATAATAATAATAATATCAATATATTTTTAATAATGATAATATAGGATAACCTTATTAATGATGATCATTTTACAAAGTAGCCAGTAACTTAAAAACCCTGTTAGGTAAATTATACAACATATATATGTGTGTGTGTATACATACATATATGTATGTATACATACATATATTTTTTTTTCCTATAAATTCGTGTACACTTTCATGTTCAAAAGAGATGACCTCTTTTGTATATAAAAACTTACACAAATTTATATGAAAAATATGTTGTCTAGTTTGCGGGCGGAACAGAAGATATTTCGAAACCAGACAAATTGTCGATAACGCTTGTAACACATTGAACTCTGCTCCGAAAGACCACATGATAGTTTTAACAATGTTACGGCCTATATCGAATAGAATTTGTTAATACATTCGAAAGAAACATAGAAAATTTCAGTAATGTTGTAATGTAAAATTTATAGATTGTACATGTTCATATGCATGTACAAGATGCGTGTGTGTTGATGGATGCCCATCTTCACATAAATGTTTGCGTTTAGACACATACTTCTACATAGAAATATATATATGTGCGATTATTAACGTACATCTATGTATAAAACGATGGCTAACATTCATTGAAGTATTTCTGAAGTCGGATCATATATGGTAATATCCATTTAAATCTTACCCTCGGATTCATATATATATATATCGATTCATACACACATAAGCACTGATTTGAGTGTATTGATGGAAGTATAGGAGTAATGTGCCTTGAAATATGCAGTGAAACTTCGCAAAAACCTAAATACGCCCACTTATCACTTATGAGCAGATATTTGATAAGTAGCTCGCTACCTAGTTAGCTATCTCTCTATGTATGTATGTATGTATGTATGTATGTGTGCATGTATGTATGTATGTATGTATCTATCTATCTATCTATATATATATATATATATATATATATATATATATATATATATAAACATACATATATACATATATGTAGATATATATATATATATATATATATATATATATATACGTGTGTGTATGTGTGTGGGTTGTGTATGTATGCATGTCTGTGTGTATATATATGTATATCTATTTATATATATATATAGGTATATATATGTATATATATATATATATATATATATATATATATATATATATATATATTACATGTTATACACACATATATATATTATATAAGTATACATATATATATATATACATATAAATATATATATATATATATATATCGTGTGCTTATATATATATTCGTACATATATATATATATATATATATATATATATATATATACACGTTCATACATGCATACATACATATATACATACATATGCACACATATATATATATATATACATGCATACATACATACATGCATACCTACATACAGACAAACATACAGACAGACATAGACTAGCGAAAAGAATCATGCTAGTTCCCTGATTGCACATATGCCTGTTAACTAGATAGATGGATATATATTTCGAAAATGGTTAGAAGGATGGATATATAGTTAGATTTAAAGATAAAGACAGATCAAGAGATAAACAGATAAGGATGCAGACAAGAAGATAGGTAGATAGATAGATAGAGAGAGAGAGAGAGAGAGAGAGAGAGAGAGAGAGAGAGAGAGAGAGAGAGAGAGGGAGAGAGAGAGAGAGAGAGAGATTCCATGTACGTATAATATGTGTATATAATTATATTTTCATATATTCTTTTCTCTGACCGAATCTCTCAAATGCTCTTTAGGAAATTGATACCGATTACTAAGAACAAAACGTCCAATCTATTTCCTTTTTTTCTCTTTTTTTTTTCATTCCGTTCACTTCAAATGTTGATCATATCTTGAAGCGGTTGAAAAGATCGAGCCACGTTAGATGTTTCCTATATTATGTTCGCCATTTAAAATATCTTCAGATGTGGTTGTTCTCTTCGTCACAAATGCCTTTATCTCTTGATCTTAAAATGTTAGCTGCAACTATTATACGATCGGATATCGTCTTTACTGTGGCAGTATCTGTTTTATTGTCTTGCTATTCCCTGCCGTTCTGTTTCTGTATAAGAATTAATGGTGGCTTGATGAAAACAACGCATTAAAGATCACAGAAATAAAATCGAACTTCAAACAATTGAAATCGTTATTGAGAAAGGAAATATTTCATTGTTCTCTGCATAAGTTCCGACTGTTTGAGTTAGAGAGAATGTCTTTATGCCAAGGTAATTATCCAGCCGAAATAGCCTCCAATTTAACAGCTCATGGTTTCAATTCGCCAACATTCGCTATGAACTTACAACATCCGGCATTATTGACAGTGAAGCAGATGTACTACTCAATATCCACATATACATTATTATTATTATTATTATTATTATTATTATTATTATTATTATTATTATTATTATTATTATTATTATTATTATATATGTAATGCATATATATATATAACTATCGATATTATTATTAAGGTGGCGAGCTGGCAGAAAGTTTAGAACGCTGGACGGAATGCTTAGCGGTATTAAGCCCATCGCTACGTTCTGAGTTCAAATTTCGCCGAGGTCGACTTTGCCTTTCATCCATTTCCGTGTCGATAGATTAAGTACCAGTCGAGTTCTGTAGTCGATGTGAACGACTATCCCACTCTCCAAATATTCCACGGCTTGTGCCTATAATAAAAAAGATTATTACTATTGTTGTTGTTGTTGCGGCTGCTGTTGTTGTTTGAATGCTTTATTAAGTCGATGAGCGTGCAGAATTGTAAACACGGCGAGCAATTGCCTTTCATCCATTTCCGTGTCGATAGATTTCTTCGCCCTCGGATAACATTCCACTGATGTCGACTTTCGATTTCTTCCTCTCAGGAGCGCTAAAATAAGGCGTAATCCACTTACCCCATTCCCCGAATTTGCTTTACTTATGCCAAAATTTTAAATCATTATTATTGTAGCTGTTGTTGCTGTTGTTGTTTAAAGTCTGACAATGTCGACTTTGCCTTTCATCCTCTAGGGCTCGATAAAATAAGAGCTACTTGATCACCGGGGTCGATGTAATCGACTTGCCCTCTCGTTTTCAAGCCATTATAAAGTCGGTTCGCTGGCAGAACCTTTATCGCGCTTGGTGGCAATGCTTACGACTCTTTAATTTCAGAATTCAAACATCACCGAGGTCGACTTGGCATTTCCTTCTTTCGTTGTCGATAAACTCTATACCAGTAGAGCAGTAAGATCGATATAATCGATTAACAATTGAAGCAATTATTACTCCTTTTCTTTTTTATTGTCGATTGAGTGTGCTAAATTGGCAGAGTCAGGAGGAAAAGAAAAATTATGAGGAGCAATAGTTTGCTTTAATGTCCTGGGTTCAAATCCCTATGGATCCAGTTCGTCTTTTATCCGTCTGAGATCAATAAAATAGAAGGAAGTAACAGAATCGCAATAACCTTCTCCTATAATTATTGATAATTATTGCCGTTGTGTAAATCTAAAAAATTATATACATTGTCTACTAAATGCTATGGATTGGTAGAATTCATAGCTCAACAGACAGAATACAATTTTGTATTAACGTAGTTTTTTACTGCTGTTCCAATTCCAAATACCACTAGTATCGACTATTCATATAAATATTTAAACTTTTGAGTTTGATAAATCAAATTTCGATTTATAGTCCCAAGTGTTTAATACCGACGTCTCCTTGCAACGTTTTGTTGCTTTGTGTGTCCGTTTCAAACGACTAAGGCTATAATCAAAATAATAATTTTGCGTGTGTTTGTTTGAAACTCGTGAGTTTGACCTTCATTTTAGAGATAATGTGATCTGTCATAAAACTTTACGCCTTTGCAATATCCTGCTCGACTCGGTTTAGCGATGGAAGTTAATAAATTTTGAATATACCTCGACTTCCATTTTCGTTATCAATGGATATTTAATTTAGATACACTTTACTATCCATCTACATACTTAATGAGTTTCACTTTACGAACAGGCCATTTACTTTTCTACACTACATCACTGAAACTAAAAAAAATAGGAGCTTCACTGAAGCTGATGACCTATATGTCATCCATTTCATTGTATAATTTCTCTTTCTCGGTTTTCAAAATTTGTGCCTTGCACTTCCGAGAAATATTACTTCCCCAAGCACCTATCAGTTCAGGTTTTTCTTTCAAAATGTATATTTTAAATTTAGAACTGAACACTCGCCTTAGAGAATCCATAAAGGATGCAGTGGTTAAAATATACGTGAAAACACATACTTACAGAAATATATTTTAAACGCATATATACATACGCACACATACACATATATACATACTTACATGCGTGTGTGTGTGTATGTGTGTGTGTGTGTGTGTATGTGTATGTGTGTGTATGTGTGTGCTATGGATAGTGATTTATATAAAGAGAGCTATGTATATATATATATATATATATATATATATATATATATATAACACATCACGAAAAATATTTCGTAGGATTGCACAATGAACGAATTAATAGACGTATCTGCTTTTTGTAGGTAGGCTTTTTATATTTATAATGCGCCAAACACTAGTTTAAAACTTTGGTGCAAGGTTATCAATAATGGGGGGAGCTGGTCAGTAGAATACATTGACCCATGTATTTAATTGGCACTTATTTTATCAACCCTGATAATGTTGAAGGGCAAAGTCAACCTCAGCAGAAGTTGAACTTAGAACGTAAAGACGGACGAAATACCGCTAAGATATTTTGTTCGGCTTGCTGACAATTCTGCCTGCTTGCCGCCTCTGTTGTCCCAAATACTGAGATACATATAAAATCGCAAACACCCATATGAAGTTCTGTAATATAGTTAGTAATAATGCTTCCCAAGCTTACCTATGCGTACTGATCCTATCCTCACCATACAGAAGGTGTTCAAATAAAATAAAAACAAGAACTCAAAATAGTCTATTTTCAACAATAGAAGATTAAAGATAAATAAATTTTAAAATTACTGTATTTATCAACTTGATAAAATCTATTTAAACTAATGCCCAAAACCTATTTATAAACAGCGTCTTTAATCTCGATGATTTATAAATGGTAAATTTTCAGAGGTATATAAAGAGAAGTAATCACACTATCGCTTTCTTAGAAATGTTACTTTCATTGAATGTCGTCAATGGAAGACATTTTAACTATGATTTCTGAGTTTCAAAGCTCAACACACAACAGACTCTATTAACTTAATTGAAATTGGTGGATGTCTTAACTAAACAATCTGCTACATTTCTAACTCAACCGCGTAAAAAAAAATGCAAGCTTTCCTAACATTTCCCATTACGATAATTAAACTTGTTGAAACAAGAATAGCTATACCTGATGCGTCGCTATTGTATTCTTATAACTCCTATCGTAGAGAGAACTTTATTTACTATGTGATGCATATATATATATATATATATATATATATATATATATATATATATATACATATGTGTGTGTGTGAGTGTCTGTGTGTGTGTATCTATCTATCTATCTATCTATCCATCTGTCTGTCTATCTAGCTATCTATCTGTATATCAATGTTAAATCTCTGAACGAGGTATTCTATATATCTATATATTTATATATATATATATATATATATATATATATATATATATATATATATATAATACATGTATATATATGTGTATATGTATATATGTGTGTATATATGTGTATATATATGCGTATATATATATATATATATATATATATAGAGAGAGAGAGAGAGAGAGAGAGAGAGACAGAGAGAGAGAGAGAGAGAGAGAGAGAGCGGTGGAAAATAAACTAAATTGTTTCATTACATATGTTTTTCTATGCAAATGTCTATAATATATAGTGTAAATTATATAATATATGATATAAAGTATAATATAAATATTATATAATATAAATGAACATCTTTTAACAATACTTTTGTTGAGAGAATGGTTATGATGATGATGATGATGATGATGATGATGATGATGATGATGATATATGCGTGTGTGTGCGTGTATACGAGGGTGGGTTGAATGGTTTATAGACTGATTATGAACGAGTGATGCTGTAGCTGTGAACTTTTGCATGCATTAATTTCAACTCTACATCTCATTAACCATATTAGGTCGTTGCAGGTAAACAGACATCTGACTGTTAAAAGAAGACTTCGAATGTAACTAGCTGCGACTTCTCATGAAAATGGGCACAATGTGGGATCGTGGCGATAGCAGGTACCTGTAGAAAAAGGTTTTGGCCCACAAGGACATTCATGCTGACATAGCTGCTACCTTAGGAGATGACGCTCCAAATTTATCTACCGTACAAAAGTGGGCAGCTGAATTTAAGATGGGAAGGGAGTGCCTTGAAGATGACCTAAGGTCTGGACGTCCTGCATAGTTGTCCTGAAAAGTTATCTGACGCCATTCACACCATCATGCAAGCTTATGTTAAGAAACGTACTTAATTAGTCTAACCATAATTAAAAACGTACGTTAGACACGTTATTAAACCTTATTTTAATACGTGTTATTGAACGTAACTTTGATACAGCACTACATCTCTCGCATCTTTCCAAACATTATCTCGAACATTTAATAACAAACCTATAACATGGAATGAATTTTCTAAAGCTTTCTTTCTCTAGAATTGTTTTTTTTCCTTTCTTCTAGTATAACTATTTCTGCCGCGAAATTGATAGAGACTCTCTAAACACAGGAATCAATCTTTTGTATATATCGTCCTTATAGCTTAACAGTACACTGCTTAATAACAAAATATACACATACAAACTACTTAATTTCACAGCAAAAATCCTACTCTGTAATCCATAAAAACCTGCAGTTGCTTCATATAAGTTAGGGAACAATTTAATGCATCATCTCCAGTCATTTATTCTACAAGACTAATTACCTTAACTGACCAAAATTATTGTCTTAAATACATCGAACACTGGTAGTTTAGTCAGTTTTTCAACAGCATATTTCAATTGAAATATTTTTCTTTAATATGTTACTTGATTTACTTAGAAAAATTGCGACTGAATATAGGAGTATTAAATTTATCGTTCATTACTTCATTTAGAGAGAGTAAAATACTAAAATATCACTACATACTTCCTTAAAACATTACAACTTCTATCGATATTTCTTTGCAAACTAATCTGCAAATCGTGTTTCAGCGTTCCACTAAATCGCTTTATATTTTTCTCATTCCTTCCTCTATAACAAATGAATAAATAAACTAGTTTCCAGAATCAGACTTTCATATACGGAAAATTTATTTTTGAGATATAATTAATATCTATCTATCTATATATATATATATATATATATATATATATATATATATATATATATATATATATATATATATATATAATTTCTCTCTCTTTCCTTATATATATATATTTATATGTGAGTTTATGTATACATATATCGATATACATATATGTACGCATGTATTTCGGTGATTATATTTTCCCTTCATATGTAAAAAATAGAAATGTTTTGGTTTATTCTTCTATTCACCAAAGTGCATGAAATTCTTTTATTTTTATTTTCAAATTCAATCTTCAATATCTGGAAAAATTGATCTCTTTTTCATCCAACTTAGAAGAATTTTATTGCTATATATATATTTTATGTGTACCTATTATCATAGGGTACACTACAGTGGAGATGAGATATGTTGTTGATCTTCGTATTTTAATTTAGTTTATCGTTTTCCTATATTGATTTACGACGTATTTATCACATGATTGTGTATATATATATGTGAATATATCTGTGTGTATGTATATACATATATATGTATATATATATATATATATATATATATATATATATATATATATATATATATATATATATATATACGTACGTACACACATAGATACACATATATCCTTTATTATTTAAGATATGGAAGTTTACGATTCTAAATAAGATTGATACTTTAAGGAATAGGATAACTAGAAAAATTTTATTAGTCATTCGTCCATAAATTATGCATTTAGAAATGCAAATGTATATATATGTGCGTGTATATGTATATTGTGTGTATGTGTGTGTTCGTATATTCGTTCTAAAAGTGTTGAATTCTTCAGCATATATATGCGTGTCTGTATGAGTGTACACACACAGACATGCGTAGGCACATACACTCATACATACGCACAAACACAACACACACACATATAGATATTTACTTATGCATATTTACGTATGATTTTATAAAGATATGTAATATATATAT
>NC_142939.1:4457317-4467317 GCF_046866305.1 Octopus bimaculoides | reverse complement strand
CAGCTGTTTCTTTCAGCCGATGTATTTCATTTCTTATTTATACATTTATACATTTATACATTTATAGTAATTGTTTATTGATATCAAAATATGTAATTATATTTCCGAATTGTCAATGTATTTTCCCAAATATGAGGGGACACTGGCTGACTTCTCTTCTAACATTTAATTATCTAACGTCATACGATATGGAGAAATCAGTTATCTTTTACATATCAAATTGCTTACGTATCAGAAAAATAAAATTGTTCAAAAATAACTTACTTGCGTTTGCAGATTTTTCCCGCAAGTTGTCTATATACCTCGCAGTTAGTCCTGTTGTAATTTATAGATTCCCTGATAGTTACTTCAAGAATTTTCATATATTAAAATGCCGCATTATTAAAACTTCCAAACACACTGACCTGTTTTTGTTTTTTCTGTATTGTCCTCCTTTTACTTCTTTTCACTCAAGTTTTTATCGTATCAGTTTCGCGTTTTTATTCAATTGGTTGAGGTCTTCGAAGAGATAAATTAGATTTTCTAACTGAATGACTTTTCTTGTCGTATATTTCTTTTACTTCAAGCGTGTGAGCTGCTTTTATGCTAACTTCTTCGATTATTTATTTTACTACGTTTTGCAGTTGCCGGTATAGAATCTTTGTGTTGATTTTAATCGATTTTAATCATATTAGTTCCTTGTTCTAGTTAACAGGTTTTGGTACAGCATTCTATCCTACATTTGTGTGTGGAATCATAAAACATGCTTCTTTTATGTTCATAGTCTTCGTAATCTTATAATAACGTTTAGTATTATACATTACTGTTTAGAATTGTTGCTTGATAATTTTTTCAATAGATTATAGTTCTGTAAGGCTTGGTCTTATAGAATGCTTAGTTTCTTTATTTCACAGCAATCTTTGCAGTTTACCACAATTATATTACTTAGAGGATAATCTTTTCTTACAATAAACTTTATGGTGTTTTCCTTTCCTCCTAATTTATCTCTTTCGTTTCAGTTTTCAAATTTACCTGAGGGTATTTTCATCGTTCATAGTCTGCAGGCATTTTCATCACCAAGAAATGCTGCATAGAAGTAATGACTCATATACCCTCTTGAAGAAAATATTCTGTTACCACATGTTGCAGAACATTTTACTTCAAATCCGAACAAATATTTTAATACTGACTCTATGCCTTCGATCTGGTGCTGACTATCCGTTATATTCTTTTAAAAAAACTTTTCTTTTGAGTTTTCCAAAATTAAATTGTTTTCCATACTTACAGTTGAAAACAACTCAATGACTGAAACCGGTACTGAAATGTCTTTCTTTTAGAAAATTATTTTAGCATTTTCTACTTGACATTTTTTCCCTATATATATATATATATATATATATATATATATATATATATGTATACTAGGGGTCCACCCGGCCTTTTTCCCGGTCTCTATGATGCTGAAATCTATACATGAGACACATAATAGCATCTATCGTAATGCCCATTTTCCATGCAATAAAAGTCAATTTACGAACATCTGGAAAAAAATTCCGACTATACGTTCTGAATGGAAATCCCACCGAGGTCAATATTGTTTCATTCCCCTTCGCTCAATAATTTAAAGCATCACTCAAGTCCCGGTGTCAATGGTATCGACTAACCAATTTTCTCAAAATTGTTGCCCTTATGCTTAAATCAGAGACCATCATTATTATTCTTTATATATTTATCATTATTATTATTATTATTATTATTATTATTATTATTATTATTATTATTATTACTTTCGTCATTATCACAAGCACCAAACGTTTGATAGCATGATTGCATCCACAGAAATTTCTATTTTAACAGAAAATCTATGAACATATCGATGGAAAACTAATCAATACTTTCCGTATCTTTACTTTTACTTCATTCCAAATTCTGATTGTTTGTTTGTTTTTTTAATCGGTGAAGGCAATTTTCGGTTTCCAATACATTAAAAAAAAAATGACTTGAAGGGAGAACTTGACCAATTATAGGAATTTTATAAAAGTTATCGGGAAAGCAGGCTTATAATCATCATCACCATTATAACCCTTATTATTGTCATCCCTATCTCTAGCATCATCATCGTCGTCATCATCATCGTCGTCATCATCATCATCATCATCATCATCATCATCATCATCATCATCACCATCATCATCATCACCATCATGATCTTTATCATCATCATCGTCATCATCATTATTGTCATCATATCATCATATTCATCATCATCATCATATTCATCATCATAAACATCATCATCCTGTGCCTCTTTGAACATATCACCACACATGGTAAATGTTATTGTTATGTTATTACTGTTTCAATGATTGTTGTTTATGCAGCTCTTGCTGTTATTGTCGTTCACTTTTCCCTCCTTTGTTTTAGTTTCTCGTCCGTTTTGTCGTTTTTTTTTTTTTCATTTTTGGGTTAAAATTCATTTATATATAACAATCCTGTTATTTGATATTCTACGTAACTTGTGCAAGAAGAACATTTTCAAAAATAGTAACTAAGCAAAGTAAATAAGCAACTTTAAAAAAACTAAATCATTCCTAAAAGATAACCAAAACCTAACAAAACACATACTGTAAGGAGTACTTAGTACGCTGCCGGTCTCAAACCAGTACGAGTTCTACTTTCTTTCAGCTAAATTCTGTTTTTAAATATCACTAGTTTTCACTACAATATTTTTTTATCACATTAGGGTCGATAAAATCAGTGAAACTTATATACCCAAGTCTATTTAGATGAGATGTTTGCAGCGATTCATTTATAAGTAAAGAAAAAAGAAAAAAGAAACAGTATTGGACAAAAGAAATAGAGATACATTTCTTCATAACTGCTAGATAACACCGATGTATTTCATATTGATATCGGTGGTGTAAGCAGCTACTAGAGCATGGGTGAAACGGTAGAAGGTTTAGGTTGTTGGATCGAATACTTTGTATTATATATTATGGCACTGGCAGCTCTGAGTTCAAATGCTGACAACCTCTCTTGTACGTTATAAATCTCTTCTGAACAGGTAAATAATGTATGTATCTCTGACGAGCGCTATCACTCATTCACACACTGTCTCCCTCTTTTTCTTCCTGTCTTTCTTTTTTCTTTCTTTTTCTGTTCACCCTCTCTCTGTCTCTCTCAGAATCGACTTCGTATCTGTAATATATTTCTATGTTTATGTATATTATTGACGTTAGTCGTTTGGGAGGGAAAAATGGTAGATAGTGATTTTGCTGATTTATCAGCATTCTGTTCGGAACGTTTTGCATGGTTATTCCGGCGATCTTCTGTGCGAGTTTACGATCTTTTCGGGGTTAACGTTAACCTTCTTCATTCTTGATTCGATACATATATTTTCAGTCCATGGTCCTTGATTCGTGGAACTCTTAATTAGTCGAAAGAAATTCCGTGTAACGAGTCCGTGAGCACTGTGTAACCTATTGAATATATATGATAAAAGTCCAACTCCTTTGCTCACAATCAGACCATGTTTCCAGTCTGAATAGAAGGCCTACCATTCAATAATGCTTCTCGCATAAGCACATAATGGGTAGAAACACTGTCTTTACTGCTCGTGTTAAATTTATATAAAAATAACGTTAAACCAGGCAACACTATAATCAGTAAATATAGTTTTTGACTTGTGTTTGTCTGTATGTACATTCATAAAAGTGTATCAAACAATTAGTTACAAAACAAGAATCACATTTTTCAAATTACTTTTCTATATTTCCGTCATTGATGCGTGAGATTATCGCTTATCTTGGAGATAAGGAATCTCAAACTGTTCTTAACGGACTTATAAAAAAGACTCACGTAAATTTCTAGCATAAAATAATTTTTGAATAGTCAATTTAGTTATCTCTCAGTTTTATTGCATAGATGTTGCTTACAGTTTTATCTCCATCTATCTTTCAAATATTTCCTCTGCCTGATATATTGTTCTTCGTAATAAACACAACTTTTCCACAAAATATAAGTCTACATGCTTCGGTTTCTGATAAAATGAAAATATATTTCTGTGTATAGTTTTGAAGTTACCTTATGTTTCCAATCTTTCGCTTTTCTAATCTTGTTTTCTGTGCAATTCTCTTTTTCTTTTTCTTTTTTTTTTTTTGTGATTTTAGATAAATAAAACAAATATTGAAGATTAATTTTTACTTCTATAGAATATTGTAAGAATAAAATAATGACATTTACAAGAGATTACGTCACTTTCTTAGCAAAAATTATTCCATAGTTAATCCTGAAACGTTTAAGGGGCACCCGATTAAGAATTCTGCTTTGTTTCTGAGATTTTAGCTGTCAAATTATTATGAAAGCCTAGTTAATTCCGCCCAAAATATTCAGTTAAAGTAACAGGCAACAAAATCTTGGCGGTTATATCACTACTAGAAACTGACAAAATCAGTTAGAAGAATATATGCTATTATATATATATATATATATATATATATATATATATATATATATATATATATATATATATATATATATATATATATATAATATATCTTCTTTGTGCGTTTCTGTGGGTGTGTACGTCTGTCTGTCTGTCTGTGTGGACACATTTTATGTTCGTTTTCATATAAACACCCAAATGCACAAATAAATACCTAGATATACATACATAATTATACAATTTATATATATACACATATATATTGATATATATATATATATATACACTCATATACATATCTATATATTCCTACATACATAAGTGTGTGTGTACGTGTGTGTGGAGGGGGTGTTAATAGTGACGAGCGAAAGTAAAAATAGTAGTACTCAACAACGTTTGACATCTTAAGTAGATTCGTATTAGCCAAAAAAACAAAATTGACTCAAACCAGAAGTCTCCTCGAAGATTAATGGACACGAATCCTTACTCAACCATTTCATTAGAGACGTAAAACAAGCAATGTAAGTGACACTGTTAGAGAATTAACTCCCACATGGTCAATGATTTAATTAATAATAGACATGTTAAGTAATTATTTTGCTGCGTTATCTCATTCACGGAGAAATTATATGCGAGTTAGTATAACTGCTTGAATGAAGAATATATTTACCTACAAATGTTATGCTGTTGATATAGCCAGCGTATAAAGTGGATGATAGCATGAAAGTATGATAAATACTGCACGGATTATATTAAGAATGACCAGTGGATAAACATTAGACGTGAATTCATAACATGGTATATAAGCCATGTTCATATATCGCCACACATATGGGTACTGTTGTCCCTGAGTCTCGTTTCTGTGCACAGTCTGGCCAATGGCATATACTCTTGGGCGGCAAAAACCGATCAGCCTGCGTATCTTAGCAGTTACGTGTACATAGCAAAAACTACATATATTAATATTGTCAATGCGAAACCTCACTGTATTAATCACTCGGGTACTCACGCATGCGTCCGGGCCGAAGCTATGTCTGTGTTTTCACTCATGATTTCGAGCTATCGGAATGAAATTTTTGACATATGTCGGTGGATACACAATACATTTTGTTCTCAGCTGAGCGTGTTAAATCATATATGTCGGCGCATATGAGAATGTGTTAACTTTCACATTCAAAGCATGTATTTACCTCTACTCTCACAAAGATATATGCACGTATATATAAATATACATGTGTATATGTGTGTATTTAGATGAGAGTGTATGTTTCATATACGATTATGAAAATATTAAATTATTCAACACTTATAGATAAATGTTTATTACCTATTTTACCTATTTATATATCTATTATTACAATTATAATTTTATATTTCTATATTTTGTGTCATTTTTTAAAGACTGCGAACTGAAATTTTATATCATTTCATGAGTTAGCTATTGGTAATCAGTTCCGGAATCAACAACACTCACATAAGTATGAGTGCAAGGCCGTAGTGCTACAGCATTTATTTACGCTTCGTATCTATCTTTTTTAATATTGAGTTCATTTCCCACGAGTTTGATAAAGCGAAACAAATATGCGTGAGCATACATATATATATATATATATATATATATATATATATATATATATATATATATATATATATATATATATATATATATATATATATATATACATACACACATACACACGCACGCACATTTATACAGACATATGTGTGTGTGAGGGGGGAGGGTTTAAGTATGCGTGTGTGGGCAGCGTGTGATTGCGTACATTTATTTTTTTCCTAACACATTGAGCTAACTTCCAAACACTTGTATACAGGCAATGATATACACTTTAGGTTTAGCTCTAGTTTATCTTTTCAAGTGGTAATGTCTCCATGGGTGAAATAATTTTAATTGTCTCTCTTTATACGCTCGCACTTACTCTCTGTCTCTCTCACACACCCACATATATATATATATATACATACATATATATATAGAGAGAGAGATTAATACATATATACATACATATATATATAGAGAGAGAGATTAATACATATATACATACATATATATATGTTTGCATATATGTATATATATATTAATATATATTACTGTATATATATACATATATATATTATAAACATATTTCTGTATAAATGTTTGCTATATACATGCATATATACGCACAAATATGTATGAACTAGTAAATACACACACTAGATTCGTATTCATTTTCAAGTGAGAACACACGAGCAACTTGAAAACAAACACCTTGCTCAATGGCAAAGGATGATGCGCCGTCTAGGAATTGTCATAAGCTGAGCAATGCAAGCGCTGAGTCGCGTCTTTGTGTTACACATATAAGTATATGTATGTATGCATGTATGTATGTATGTATGCATGTATGTATGTTTGTATGTATGTATGTATGTATGTATGTATGTATGTATGTATGTATGCATGTATGTATGTTTGTATGTAGGTATCTATGTTTGTGCAGCATGTATGTATGCCATTATTTAGTTTTATTTCAAAACTTCTGGCAATTGAGAAAGAGTCGGATGCAAAACTAAGATGCAAAATCCTTCTATGAAATTTCAACAATGTCAACAACAGGTTATGTGTGTGTGTGTGTGTGTGTGTGTGTGTGTGTGTGTGTGTCTGTGTCTGTGTGTACATATATATGCATTATACACCGGTATACACACATGCATATATATATATATATATATATATATAATACGTTAATGTATGTACATGTATACAAATGGGGGGGGGGCTATGTGTGTGTACCTGTGCGTGTGCATTGCCAGTATTTGTGTATGCATAGTTTTTAGTTATATAGTACGCCTCGTGTTTGATATTAAATTCTTTGCATCTGAATTAAAACTGCAATATTATGTAAAATATCAATGGTGATATCCTACATGCTTGTTGGTCATATCATACATAAATCCATTTATTGTATTTCGTATTCATTTAAAATTAATCCCATATCTGAAGTCGCTTTTCGTGTATTACTAAACTAAGCTACTTTCTTTATTCTGTCATTTAATCGGATATGTTTCACGTGATTTATAAACCATCTTTAGTCTTAGATATGTGAGCATCATTTTCATCGTTATCTAGTGCTCATCGTTAATCGTGTACTTAATGGTTAGTGCAACTGCATATTTTGTGTCTTATTCTTCATTCGCTATATTTATAATAAGAGAAATGATAATAATTACATCGCTGCTTATACTCAGAAATAAATTTTATACTTACATCACTTTCGTGCAAATGAGGTTTTCTGAAGTATTCATTCGTATAAAAATTATTAACCCTTTTAGAATTGTTGCCTCACTATTATACTGTATATACCTTTAAAATGATGAATATATTTTCCCTAAATGTCTTTTGCCGTCTAGCTCCTTTGTATTCACAACCGAAAATAGGTGTTAACCTAAACTTTGAACGTACCTTTTTGTATAGGCTACTCTTGCATTTTAAACTCAGGTCAAATTTGTTTGAACAAAACGATGTGCAGCTTCTTTTCAATCTCTATATCTAGAAATACATTAAAATAATGGGACCCTTTATTTTTAATGATAAAATATGAATTGATGGCATTTGACTGTATTTCATAGAGATTTCCTGATTCTGGTCAATCTAGGCCAGTTCTGATCGAGATCAATGACAAAGGCAACCAGACCTGACTCCTTGCTATTTTAATGCTATATAGAACTACACTGCCTGATACAATTTTGTTGTTTACGACTTACTTAGGGTAGTGATTGTTAAAATCAACCACACTGAGCAACCCTTCTCATTGAAACAACAGACATAGGATTCAAGTTATTTCAAATGTTAACACACTGTCTTTGTGTTTTCAGACACTATTAGGTATGTCCTTGCTCTTTCAAATTTCCCCGATAAAATGTTATAGATGATTATATAATAGAAAACATAGCCTTATATATAAAAAGGTCGAAATCGCTTGAACTGGTAGTGCTCGGCGCTGGGGGTAGCGGAGAGATAAATCTCGGCTAACGATATAAACAAGCGTGTGTTTTGCACCAAAAAGCCAATACAAATGCTTCTCTCATGGTAACAACCGCAATATAGTTTGTTCTAGCAGAACATTCACGTTTTAAGTAGGGATAAATGTTACCTATCCGTATTTTAAAATTAATTATGAATAAATGTTTCATTCTTACAAATTGGAAATCTTCATTTGATTTTATGAAGTAATAAAGGATCTATTTCCATTTTATCGAAATACATTACACTTTCTACAAACTGTTTCTAAGCCATTCGTCTAAGTATTGACAATACAAGACGGAATAGGAAACACATTAATAATCAAAATATTGTTGTGATTTTGTTGTGGCTGTGGTGTATGGTGTTATTTTCGTCATCATTGTCATTGTTGTGCAGACCACATAAGTATGAAATGATCAAAGCTCATGTACAGTTTGCGTCGACTCATTTACTTTATCAAAAAAGTTTACCTAAGACAACCTTTATCTCAAATATACTTCTATTTCTTAAGCTATACGATACCATTTCAGGGAGGATTTTGCTGCTGTTTTCAGTCAGTCGAGTGAAATGACACGTAAAGATACCTCTATTAGTTCATGCTAAAATATGTCTCACATGAAGATGTTATGGTTATTTCTCTTAATATTATAATGATTAGATTATGTTCGATCGTGCTAAAGAACTAATTAGATTGGTTTAGATTATTATGATTTCGGAGAGGATGGCGTGATTGAATATTTAGAAATTGTTATTTGCGAAATGAACATTTTACATTGAATAATCATGTCTCATAATTAATGTTTGATACATCACGTTCAAAAATACGAATATTGCGTAAGAAAGGCAAGTAAATGCTTGGCAGATCTGCTAGAAATAGAAGTTAGTAGTCTCTCTCAAATGTAAAAAAATGTACCGTCTTAAAAAATGAATATCATTTTAGCCCAAATATACACAAATTTCTTTGAAGTCACAACGAGAACGCGTTGACAAGGGATAAATTTTGGACTGAAGAAACAACAACAAAAACAACAAAACACAAATTAGAGTATGTGAATGTGGTTACATGTCTTGATTAAAATGATAAGAAAACGTTTTCCAAATTATAAGAGAATGACTGGTCTTTGTAAGGAATATTAGTTTCCTTGAATACAACGAACGTAGCGCTTCATGACAGTGACACATACGACGGCGAGCTGGCAGAAAGGTTAGCAGGCCGAGCGAAATGCTTAGCGGTATTTCGTCTGCCGCTACGTTCTGAGTTCAAATTCCGCCAAGGTCGACTTTGCCTTTCATCCTTTCGGGGTCGATTAAATAAGTACCAGTTACGCACTGGGGTCGATATAATCGACTTAATCCGTGTTTGTCTGTCCTTGTTTGTCCCCTCTGTGTGTAGCCCCTTGTGGGTAGTAACGAAATAACACATACGAACATACTTTCTTTGCTCTAAAATTGATATTTAATCGTTACTAGTAGCAATAAGATCATTCATCTCTTACTTTGGTTCAAGGCCAGCTAATTTGAGAGCTTGGAAATTCGATTACTTCGACCCCACTACT
>NC_142939.1:4417317-4452317 GCF_046866305.1 Octopus bimaculoides | reverse complement strand
AGGCATTGTATATACAGGAAAATGTATCATAGTACTGACTTTAAGAAGCAACGATTCCTTTTGGCTAAAGTATTTTCTTTTATCTTTTAGTTACAATTAATGAACACATATTTGCACAAATTTCCTTGACGTAACAAATAAAACATTTTCTTTACGGATTTTTTCTCTGAATAATGGTTGCTTGACAGTGCCGTTTATTTGAGTTCCGGATGAAGGGGAGTTTTCTGCAATTTCAGTTGTTTTGTTTTGCATTTTCTACCACGAGCCTTCTTAGATACCAGGGATCGTGTAACCTTTAATACACTAGTGACTTCGAGACTTCAAAATGAAGCGTCCTATTATATACTCGTTATATTCTAGTTAAATAAATCACGAAACCAGATGACGAAAGACATATAGAGAAAGACGACGGTGAAATGCTGACAGATCGAGATACAGTCAATAGAAGATAACAACAGTCTAGATTTATTGCATCAAAGAACATTATAAGATTTATCAATGTTTGCCAAAATTTCTCGATGTTTGCCAAAGTTTGTCTGTGTTTGCGAAATGTGTCAGTGTTTGTTTATTTACGTGAAGTCGTCGATATTTGCGGAATTTGCCGATGGTTGTCGAAGTTTGTCGATGTTTGTCGACGTTTGTCGCCTTTTGTTTTGTGAGGCAAAATATAATATAAGCAAATTAACTTTCATTCGCAATCGAAAAAATCAGTGGCTAACAACATTTAATCAATTTATGGAAGTAAATGGATGGTTTGAATATAGTTTCCCTAAACAGACCCAATGAACTTCTTAAATAATGTTTACGATTAGATATAAAATAATCATGACACGTGGTATTATAATCCCCACCCTCTCTATCCCTCTCTTTTCCCTCTCTTTCCTAACCTCTCGTTAGATATACATATATGAAAATATGTATTTGTGTGCGGTGTATGTTGTGCGTACTCTCATGCCGCGAAATGAGACTGCACTCCAAACTACATAGTTGCAAAGCGGGTCTCTTAACCACACGACCATGTGTTCGCCGATTCTTTTATTCAAATTTTTGTACCGCTTATACAAGTCTGCCTTTTCAATCACACGGAGGACTTAAATGGGGCCTCAAGGCAATAAAATATTTGGTTAATGAGTGCGCATTGTTCGGTTCAATTTACATGATTTCAGGTAAATATATATACATTACCAGTTCATTTGTAAAGACAGTCTAAAGGAATCAGCTAGATGGTGGCCCGTTGTAGTTTACAGCCGTCAAATATAATGTTACTGATAGCAGAAGTTTTCTTCTATGGCGTTTTATCCGGTGCAGTGTTGCTTGGCTTCAGTGCACAAAACATGTCATGTGTTGTGCCATTGCGACCGAGTGCACGATCGGGTAGTCAATTAAGCCGACTTGTGTTCAAAGAAACCAATATAATTTTCGAAATTTTTTTACAGACTAGTCGATCCAAAGCTTATGATTGAAAATCACAGATTGATGCTACTTGGGAATGTTACTGGATTTACCTATGATGGAGTTCAAAGAATCATCTTTCTTATAGTGTTAAGCAGATTCCGGCGTAACTTTAGCCAAAGTTTGATCGTGTAGGAGATATGTGGAGCAACGAGCACATTCATTAATCTCAACAAGTAACTGGAAGGATACATCGTTGACATGCTTTTATTGATATACGTAGTTTCGTTTGTCAAATACATATATTAACATAATTCGGTCGCACAACACTGGACATGTATTGCGAACTGACACCTAGCAACACTGCACCGGATATCACGTCATAGGAGAAAACTTCTGCTACCAGTAACATTATATTTGACGGCTGTAAACTACAACGAGCTACCATCTAGCTGATTGCTGTAGACTGTCTTTACAAATGAACTGGTATATTAACATATCCATTAAATGAAGAATAATGGTATACAGCGGCTACCTGGCAGAAACGCTAGTGGGCCGGGCGAAATCGTTAGCGGTATTTATGTCCTGGGTTCAAATTCCGCCGAGGTCGACTTTACTTTTCATCCTTTTGGATCCGATAAATTAAATACCTGTTGCGTACTGGGATCGCTCTAATCGACTGGGCCCCCTCCCCAAAAAATTTGAGCCTTGTGCCTAGAGTAGAAAAGAATATTGGTATGAGTGTATGCGTATGTATATATATATATGTAAATACATATATTTATATATATGTATATATATATATATATATATATATATATATATATATATATGCAAATTTGTACTTAAATACATAAATATTGATATATGCCAGTCTGAGATACATAAATGTGTATATGGGTGTGTCGAGGTGTATGAGTATGTATGCAGAGAATCTATGAATATTTGCTATTTAAAACACGATTATGCTCTAGTTTTAAAAGTGCTTATAGTTTTATTTTTTCTTTCATATTCCCTTATTAGTCCTTTATCTTCTGTTTTGAACAATAAATTTCTCATATTCATGGACGGTTCAAGTTTTTAACAGTTTTATCTTTCTTGCAGAAATGATTTAATGGCGGTTGTTTTATGGTTTTTTGCGTATTTTGATTTTTTTTATCTTTTGTCTTTATGTGCCTTGAGAATTATGCGAGTACTTTTCTATTTGTTACTCATTTGCTATTACCAGACTTTATGAATTTTCTGGCTGTTGACGCCATATTTCTTTCAGCTGTCAGGAAACAGCTTAGCCATTGTGTCTGCGTTTTAGTTTGTGACTAGGATGCGCTATTTGTGTGCTTCGTTTTGCTTTATATTTTATTCTTAATATGATTTCTATGAGTAATCTACGAAGGCTGTGCAATAATTTCGTTTGTGTTTTGTTTTTTATTTGTTACTTTGCTTCTAATTATGTTTTATTTTCTTTTGTATGGCGATAAAGTATACTGCATTTTCTCTTGTTGGAATCCATAGTGAAGTGATTATAATATGTGACACATTCCAGTCTACGGAATGAGTTATATCTTCAGTGGTTTTATATTCGTGGCATACTCAATGTATGTCTAATTTATCGAATTTACATCTGCTGTATGTGTTTGAAGAATTTGTTATGAGATCAGCGAATGTTCAGTATATGCCTAGTGAGTTCTATGTCAAAACTATATCCAATTTATATTCACAGTGACATATGTCAAGATTACAATAAGTCCCCACTGTTTTTAAAATGTGTATCTGTTATTTTTATGTGCTGTGTGTACAGACATTGCGTCCAATAAAGTAGCAGTGTAACACACATACACGTAGATAAATACAAAATTGTAATTACGACGAGCTTCCTCACATTTTCCCTTGGCAAATTTGCTCACAAAGCACTGCAGGTTTGGAGCATTAGTCGAAATCACTTATAGAAAGAGCCGTACCGTAGGACCGAAACTGGAACCATGAGTTGGGAAGTGAACTTTTTAATCGTGCAGCTATGTCAGTTCCTCCGATAAATATATTTCAATATATGTTCAATATAAGGCGCTGAGTGGTAGAGTCGTTAGCACGCCGGGTAGAATGCTTAGAGCATTTCGTCTGGTTTTGCGTTCTGAGTTGAAATCCCGCCGAGATCGACTTTGCCTTTCATCCTTTCGCGGTCGATAAATTAAGTACCACTTGAGCACTGGTATCAAAGTAATCGATTTAAACCTTCACCCGAATTTGCTGGTCTGTTGCCATAATTTGAAATCAATGTATGTGCAATATACTATATGTCTACGATACGTCAAACGCGTAATCCATTGCGTGTAAAATGCATGATCCCTATAAGCTCACGTGTGCAAAATGTATAGATAATATAAACCTGACACATCCAGCATATCTGAGTGTCCAATTTATATCCATTATTTTATATGTCAATGCTTCACATGTCCTATATATTTCCAATATATCTCCAAAATATCTGTTATAGCTTTCTATATACATCCTACGTATATATAATATGTTTCAAATATCTTATTTAGCCTTATTAGCGTCCATGTTTACAAGAGAATTCGTAAATAACATTTTTCTTACAAACTTAAGATTAGTTGTTTATGATATTTCAAAGTCTTATATTTCTTTCTATATGTATTTGTTTTTTTTTTATTATTAGTTTCACGTTTTTCATTATTATTATTATTATTATTATTATTATTATTATTATTATTATTATTATTATTATTATTGCTATTATTATTATTGTTGTTGTTGTTGTTATTTTGTAATATATTTCCAGTGAAGAATTATGACCAGTTTTATAGCTTGTCTTGCACTATGTTATATTTTAGCACGGGTAAATGGAATTCTGGAAGGATTTAATTTTTAAATATTTTGTTTCTTTACTTTTAACATTACTGGTTTTTCATATGTAATAATGATCGATATATTTCTATATTTCTGTACAACACTTCAGTATTGAAAGATGTTATTCACTTGTGGCAGTTTTACGGTGTTAATAGGGATACTATTGATTTTCAGACGAAACTTAAAACGTCTTTTTCAATATGAAACTTTAGTTGTTTTTACTGTTTTTGCTAACTCTTAGAATATCTGGGTTAACAGTGCTTAAATCGATAGCATTCTTTCAGTGACCATCTTTTTCTTTAGCGGTATCTATGTCTGTATTGCTGATTGACGTGTCCTTTTCAATTTTCCGACATTGGGGATTTAATTAGAGTGGATACGCTTACTGTTTCTAGTCGGTACACCCATGGCACCGAAATTTCTTTAGCATTTTATTACTTATGGTGACTTCCTTGTTACGGTGATATATAACATTACATTATATATTTACATATGTTATATGTGTAGACAAGATTGTAATTCCATAGCTATATATTTCGACTATATTCATTACTTTTATATATTATTTACTTTTACTTTATCACCCTCATACACATATATGCAAACACAGGCACGTACATATGCACTCGCACACACACACACACACACACACACACACACACACACAAACACACACACACACACACACACATATATATATAAATACTTATGAAGAGATACATTCTTACATGCATACATATGCATGTGTAAGACATACATTCTTAAATATATACGTGTGTGTATGTGTGTGTGTGTGTGTATGTTAATTCAAAATAAACAGATAATTAGAGTATTACTAAAATCAATTTGTCACAGAGAATCTAAACAATATCACAAGTAAAATTTGAACCACGTCTCTTTGCTTACCGGGTGAGAATATTACAAATGAATCGCTAGAGGTCTTACGAAACTCTTGAAATAAATAAATAAGTTTTTTTTTTGTTATGTATTTCAGCTGTATTTTGTTCTTTTTTATCTTAACGAAATAATTTTTCCCCAGATTACTTCCCCATTTCAGTATATAAACATAATATTGTATAATTCTTAATGTCAGCACCACAAAGACTCTATCCACCCCAATATGATGTTAAGAACGAGAAATAATGCGAGGAATCCAATTATTAATGAATTAATGGCGAATAATCCTGAGGAAAACATAAAGTTCCAGTGAAACCGTTCAAATTCGTGTTTATTTCAAAGCAGTCGCTTATGGTTTCAATTAAACTACTTAAAGATAATCAATCACTGAAAATCATGAACTCTAAATCACTAGAGATAGCCAAGAAATAATTTTCTGTCTCGTTCTCTCTAGTCTTGGGTATTACGCTACAAAATCCTTTAATCACTGCAAATGGTAGTCTTCAAGTTGTATGATGAATTATAATATCTGTAACAGAAAGAAACTGCATCTGAAAGACTAGCATTCGCTGCAGAGTTATAAAATATTTTAACTCGAAAGATATGTTGAATATCCACAAAGTTTAGGTGAAAAAGGTAAATGAAACGGTTTTTTTTTTCCATGCTTTAGAAAGTGCTACACTCAAATAAAATATGCTACACTCAAATATGCTACACTCAAATATGCTACACTCAAATATCCATTCGTGCATCACAAAATAACCTGTGCTGTGCTTATCAAGTACAGACTCCCCGATATCCTTTAAAATCAGAACAAGATGCAATCTCTTCTCTGTATTTTTAGGTACCTTCTCAGAGGTACCTACCAAAATATCATTACCTTGCCACAAAGCCGACTCACTGGAACTAATGATGAGAGCTACAAGAGTGAGAGTTTTTGTAGGTTCTAACTTTATTTGGTTGAAATTACAGCCACCATATCATTGTATCACTCTCACCATCATAGGTAGCGTCACATTTTATAATTTGCCCGGCTTAACTACACCCAGGGAACGGTAGTGTTGCCACAGCTGGAATGTCTGTCATCATATGTTAATTAAATCGAGGTTGATCTTCGGCTAAAAGGCATACTTAACTTTTTTTCTCTAATTCCATAGTCCTCACCCTAATCACCGTCCTCTGATTATCCTACAAAGAATATTATAACTATGGGATCCCATTCCTTTCCAAGTTAACTATTGACTTACATTTATTGTCAGATTTGGATGGTCAGCAAAGATTGTGCAACTGTTCCCTTCCCCATGCTATAATGTGTGCGCATGTTCATATATGTAGTCATGTATTAATGAATGCCTTTTTGTTATTTCATTCTGTCTAAATAGCATATTGAACCAGGTGGTATTCCCTTTTCCGGAGTTGTTTTGTTAGTTGTCTATTTATGAGATTTTGGATACCTATCGTCATTTATTAAGCATCATATCGCCCTTAGAAGATATTCACAAAATGAAATGGCTACGTCGAATATTTGCCTGTCGGGGTTTGGATATTTGTCTCAAGAACGAATATCGCGATACACTCAAAATATTAATGCGAGAGAAAAAAATATATAGTCAGACAATGTTTTCGGGAATCGAGCTAAAATCTCTTAATTCAAACTAAAAAAGAAATATTCTTCCTGATACACAAAGTAATAGAAATACATTTAGAAATCCGAATACATAAAGACGACATGACCATCTATCATAAAACTACTCTAAACTATGTGCCAGAAATCACTCCACCATGCAAACAATATACAGTATGGATGATTAATGATTCATACAAATTATTCTTGTACAATTTGATAATCATCGTCATATAAGCAAGAAAATCTAATGACAAGTACAGAAGGTTAAGTGAACCGTAAATATAAGCCTCTCTATTTTGACAGAGTATTTGCTCCAATGAATAAAATAAAAGTATAATCGATAAAGACGAAATTTTTTCTTGAATACAAACAACTTGCATAAAAAAACAATTTATAAGAAACTTATTGATAGATGGATATCTCAACACGCCCTTAACTAACAAAAGTTATGAAAGACAATATTAAAAACCAATCATACAATGGTAACTTTCATAAAAAGCAAACAAAAAAACCAATCAAAGGAAATAATGCATATTCTGGTCTGACTGTCAAAGTGACGAGAAATTCGAGTCATGGAATTGGAGTTAGGCTTACATTATGTATGTAAATGTGTGTGCGTGTGTGTGCATGTAAGTACTTGTAAACGTCTGCGAATATATTGATTATAAATGTTTCCACTCTATACCAAATTCCACTCAAATATTCTTCAACTTGTCATTCAAATCGGGACAATAAAATCTAGGATCACGTCTCGACCAATCAGACTACGTATACTGAAGAATATTCATATCTCTAAAACCCTGCGTAAAAAAAAAGCAAATGGTTCCTATAAACCAAATTTAACATTTACCTTTTCTCATGTCTAACACTGCAATAGAAAAATACACGAGGAGCGCTCCAAAGAAGTCTCTCTAAGTACAAGTAACAGCAGCTAAATCTTCCTCTTCAGACGTCATACTGTCTAAAAAAAAGGGAAGAAGCGACACACTGGAAATGTGGATCTGTTTGAAAAGTGACAGGTCTCAACAAGTGAACTTAAACAGCATTCATTTCTGAGACACTTAAGAGTATACATATGAACAGATTTACTCAAGCAAGCACAGAGGTAGACAAATAGATAAAGATGGAGAGAATGAGAGAGAGGTGAGAAATTATACGCATATTCTAATATGCACATTATTACATGTCTAACTAATTCACAATGAACCTATTAACCCAGAAGTAATTTCTTATTACACCAACAGGAAATTAGTAATTAATCAAATCAATAATATGGAAGAGTTTTACATCTACTCAAACCACGCCGACATTATTTGAACACAACATCTCTAATTCTTGTATTTAACTCTCTTTCACTACGGTTGCATTAGGTGAATGCTCTATAATCACCTGTTCTTGAAATATTCTTAGTTAATTTGTATAATTATATTTCAAATAATTTAATTTCATTTGTAAATTACGAGCAAGTATTGCCCATTAATTATGTTTTGGTTTCTTCTAATATATTAGTCTCTTTTTGTTCTCTTAATTTTTGTTTTCGCTTTAGTTCATCTTTCGTAAAAACTAAGTCAATACGTGTCTCTCTCTAGAGAAATACATTGAAGAAAGATTACGATATTAAATATCTCATTGTCAGTCATAACGTCACGAACACGAATATTTCTATGGAAAATGCTCGAACATTTCAAAGGCAAGAACTGAAGTAAATGGGTAGTTTCCTTGACATTTTAATAAGTCCTATAAAATAGCAGCAATATCACTTTTACATGAGACCTAATACTGTGTAAAGCAGGTTGAAGTTTGGAGCATATGTTATAAGATCAGAGATGACCTGCAATCCCACCAACCCTTAAAAGTTATGATTAGCAACTATAAGATGCTTGCCTCAAATAATTCTATCTACTACAGGCATAAATCTTAGATATTTTCGAGACGAGGGAAGACAACTTGTACCTTCTACATCGATCCCGAACAGAAGAAATGCTAAGACTACTTGGCGAAATTTGAACCCAGAACATAAAGAGCTGGCAGAAATGCTGCTCAACATGCTACCCAGCGCGCTAATGATTCAGCCAGGTTACCGTCTTGCACCTCACGAATAATAAAGTTGTTGCTTTCTTCTTAGATTTGAGTTCAAAGTTGTATTCGTCATTTCATTCATGATATTTACATTCTAATGATAGCATATTTTATAAACATCGCTGCTGATAGTTATCAGCTATATAAGCAATCGATTCGGCAATACATTTCTGGTACCGCAACGCAGAAATTTTACAGTATTGTATTTGGTAATATGAGTAATTTTCTTTGCTGTCATTACATGTAGACAGTAAATTACACGCTAGCATCACGAGTTTAAAATAGTTTACGTGATCACTCGTTGTGTGATTAATGATTGCTATAATTATCGCGTGTATGTCGAAAAACATTAACATCAACAACGTAATTTAATGTAAGCGATATTAAACAAAATGCATTTCAACAGAAAACAATACACTATGATATTCGAAAGATAAGATTGAGCCCATTAATTTAAATGGATGCATGCATTTTAGAGAACTTTTCTCTTGGTACACACTTTGCTAACAAATTCTAGATGAATTTAATCATTTGCAAACAGTGTTAAGATGATATTTTAACAATACTGACGCTTTACAGGTGTCTGTGAAGATGGTATTATGATTACAGCTGATAAAATACATGCTTAGGCATACATGTACATACATACACACATACACGCATACATAAACAGATATGACACGAACAGACGTGCATATGTATATGTGTATACATACATATATCAAGTATTGGCGACTTCATTCGTAGGCCGATTTAATACCCCTACTGTTAATGTAGGGGAACGTGTTACATCGTCAGTGAGAAAATTCAAAGGCTCCTGGTTGTGCGGAGCTAGGAGCTGTGAAGCTTCTAACAGCGAATGTAGGGGATAAAAGCTTGTCGAGGTACGAAGATAAAAGTTCTGTGGGGAAATGGCACACCGCGTCTCCTGTCTGCAGTGCTCTTTACATTGGAAAAACAGAGATCGTTTTCGTGAACACACCCAGTGCAGTGATGTGTTTCGTATATTTATCTATGTATGTATGCATATATATATATGTATATGTATATATATATATATATATATATATATATATATATATATATATATACATATATAAATGCATGCATACATATATACATATATATTTTTATATATTTTATATATATATATATATATATATATATATATATATATGCGTGTGTGTGTGTGTGTGTGTGTGTGTGTGTGTGTGTGTGTGTGTGTGTGTGTGTGTGTGTGTGTGTGTGTGTGTGTACAGATGTATATATAAGTTAAAATAAACACCTAAGTGTAATATGATAGCATAAACAAAACATCTTATCGTCATTAATTGCGAGTGAGGGTGCCGAAGCACTTGTGTTGCAAGAAATAAGTGTTAAAATCTCTTAATGCTGTAAGAAAGTCGCAATATATATATACGCTGAGAGGGGAGATCAGCGCCCCATGAATGTCTTAGGGTCACTAAACTAAACTAATTTAGTCTGTCAGTCGTAGGCTCGTCAGTAGTGACTATTGAAACACTCGATGTTTTGACTAAGTCCGTCTATCAGTACATAAATTTTCACCATAAAAAATTATGGCTCATTTAACGAAATTCTATTGCGTATATTAAAAATCAATATAAACAGTTAGGTAGATTGTAATACCATAAATGAAAGATTTGATCGTTACTAATTGTGACGGACGAGCCTAATACTGATAAACGAAGCTACAGACGTTCTTATCATCCTATAGCTTTATCAGACCCTTCAATATGAAGTGCGCATTAATATTTGGGAAAGTTATATTTTCAGAACATATAAGCGTTATGAGTTAGAAAGCTTACGTTGGTGAAAATGGCAAGTTCTGTTTCCAGAGCAGAAGAAAGTTATATGTGTGTATATATATATATATATATATATATATATATATATATATATATATATATATATATATATATATATATATATATATATGTTGTTGTACTTGGGGATGGTCATATTGCCAGTTTAGCCAATAAAAACACACGCACTGTATATTTGGTGTTAATTTTTTTTTTTTTTTTTTCAGCTTTATATTACATTAATCTTAATCTTAATCTTATTTCGGCCAGAGTTCTTTCGTCACACTTCTGTGACCTCATCAGTGGTCCTTTGTTTCCTTCTTTCTTATGTGTGTCTCACCTTGCTAACTATCAGCCATTTTGTATTTTGTATTCCTATTGTATGTGTCTACGCATGCGTGTCCTTCAATGTGTCTGTGTCTTTTGTAAGTGCATGTGTGTATGGGGAGTGTCTGTATCACCTATATTCTCTGTTAATACGTGTTCATTTGTATTAGTTTTTATTTATTTATATGTTCATGTGTGTGTGTGTGTGTGTTTTTTTATTTTTTATTTTTTATTTTTAATGTGTTTAATTAAATTTTGTTAACGTATGTAGTATTTAATTCCATTTGTTTATCTATGTATTGTATTATACTTTGTTCCTATTATTGGTTTATGGGTAACATGTTGTCACATGCTGTGGTTTGTTAGTGGCGTATGTTAGTGTTCCATTCTAGTTTCCTATTCAGGCTAGGTTTCCCTTCTATTATGTGTGTAGCTTCAGTAATTTGTCTAAGTGCTGCATCACTGCTATGTGTAGATAAGATTTTAATTTCTATGTTGTTGATTGAGCCTCTATGTTCTTGCTCAGCGTGCTGGTACAGAACTGATGAGTTCTTCCCTTCCTTAAGTTCCCTCCAATGTTCGTTTGCCCGCTCCCCTATACTCCTTGCTGTTTCGCCTACATATGTCGTTGTCTTATTTCTGCATCGTCCCTCTGTACATCTTATACTATAGACCACATTTCTGGTTTTGCAGTTCGTTTGTGGGCTAAATCTACATACGATACAGTTCCTATCAGTGCAGGGGGTTCTACTGAAAGGGTATGTTCTACTGATAAGGGATTTGATAGGGTTGCCTGGCCTTTCAACAACCTTAATTCTTAGCTTAAGTTTGTCTAGGGCCCTTCTAAAGCGGTACGCCAGTTCGCCTCTAGGGGTGGTGTCGACGAACATGACGCTTTGGTACTTGTGGCTATTGTACCATGAGCTTGCCTTCCCTATTTTCTTCTTAGGACCACTGATGAGGTCACAGAAGTGTGACGAAAGAACTCTGGCCGAAATAAGATTAAGATTAAGATTAATGTAATATAAAGCTGAAAAAAAAAAAAAAAATTAACACCAAATATACAGTGCGTGTGTTTTTATTGGCTAAACTGGCAATATGACCATCCCCAAGTACAACAACATCTGTTTCAACACACGATTTCACATAAAAAATCTTGCAAAACAAATATATATATATATATATATATATATATATATATATATATATATATATATATATATATATGTTGTGCGCTTCTTACAGCATTAAGTGCTTTTAACTCTTGTTTCTTGCAATATAGCAGCTTAGACAGCATCTGTCACATTAGGGACTTTACTCGGGTTCGCATCTGAGGCTTCCATACCTGATGCGGCGGCATCCTGCTAAACCGGCCAGCAAATCGTTGGTTCGCCAGCGATTGCACAACCCAAAGTGTTAGATTCAATGAGGCTTGCACACTACCCCCAATGACCCAGTCCGCAGTTAACACAAGATCTAGAGACAGATGAGGGCAACTATCCTGTGGCTTCATCGGTCGCAGACTCAGAAATATGGGAACATCATAATGTCAAACGCGATCAAAAGATCCCAAACTCTTCAATGTCATTCCCTACATATATGGTTTCATATCATAGAGAGCTCCTATAACAAATGCTAAATTGTTCCTCACTCCCAGTGATCTTCTAACACGCTGGACATTAATCTAGAAACCGTGTAGTGCAACTTCATCCGAAATTATGTAGTTGCGAAATGGGTTTCTTTCACAACGCTGTCATACCTGCGCATAGATATACATACATACATACATGCATACATACATACATACATACATACATACATACATACAGATATGGGGGGTGAGGTAAGTTATTTACTAATTAAATTGTTATATAACGTTATACCAAGGCATCGAATTTTGTCCAACTCTATTATTGCCCTCTTCGTTTGAAAGCTGTGAATTCGTATTTAAGTTGAAACAATAGTTTCTCATAGAAAAATTTGCATTAAACACAATCTTTCTCTGTGTTTAATGTGTCTGTGTGTCACTTGCCACTCACCCTCTCTCTCCCTCTGTATATATTTATATACACACATAGACACACTCAAACATGTATATATATGCGCTTACACATCCATATATATATATATTACACACACACATATATATATATATTACACACACACATATATATATATACATATATACACTGTAATTACCTGCCTCCATATTTATATACATACGTACGTACATAAATACATAATACATATATACATGCATACATACACACACATGTACGTACGTACATACATATTCTCTTTCAGTATATCTAACAACTCAGTTTTCGCAGAGTTCGTTTATTTCCCTACTATGTTGCGCTTTGAAAAGTTTTCCTCTGATATTCATTTTCAATAAAACGAATATTGCTTCCTTTATAATCCGTGAGTAATGATAGCAGCAGTGACGTATTGACAAGTTGCGTAGGTTTCATCTGAAATTTTGAATACTTTTATGTTAATATCTTTGTTTAAATACATCTAACATATTGTTTACAGTCGATTTCCTGCCGATTCACCAATACACCATAAACATCTTATAATGATTTCACTATTGTAAAGAAGAATAAAATCTGAAATTCTGCATTTCAAAATGTGAACATGAATATAATCTGTGAATGGTTCACTAAACATATTTTTCCGAAATTTCTATAGTCGGGTTTAGAATGGTTTCGACAATAAACTCTCTAATGGCTTACCAATATTGCGACATTTCTTGATTTGAGGGGAAGTGCAAATGTCATGTGATCTAAGCATACTTAATTCCTAAGGCGATGATAATTTAGTGAATAGGTGTTTCAATTCTTGTTACACCACATGTATGTATGCATATATACATTCATATGTATACATATTATACACATATATATATATATTTATATACATATATACAAGTGTATATACACATATTTATATATATATATATGTATATATATATATATATATATATATATATATATATATCCATATACATATACACACACACACACACATATATATATATATATATATATATATATATATATATATATATATATATATATATATATATATATATATATATATATGTATATACATATATTGTGATTGTTTGTGTACTTCTATACGATGATTATACACACACACACATATATATATATATATATATATATATATATATATATATATATATATATATATATATATATGTATGTATGTATGTATGTATGTATGTATGTATGTATGCGTGTACGTATGTATGTATAATGATAAGTGATGATAAAACTTCACATAAAAATATACAATCATTGCATTTGTAAGATATTCTACTCTAGGTTACATGCGGTAAAGATTTTGCTAGTTGAAGTGATTGTATGTAGAGCAAATGAAATTTCTTAAAGGAATTCATATTGTGTAGGAAATATGAACTGGCATTAGTATTAGTTGCTGTGTACACAAAGAACATTTTGTAAGATGAATGTATCTGTCATGAGACATTAGATGTTGTTTACATGCCGAAATGTGGATTATGATGGCTAATATCAAGAACATGTAGAAGCTACACGAATACTGGAAATGCGAAATTGCAAATTTACAATCATCATATAAAGGAAAGCATGCATATGTTTCTAAAGTTTTATATGTGTATGTCCGTATGGACGTATACACACTGACGCACGCACATATTGAGTGAGAGAGACAACATGCAGGAATACACACAAATCCATAATGAAGCATGCATTTATGCTTATTGACATAAATGTATTTATTTTATGTATTCGCTGAAGGTTTTATAAGAATTTACGAATTTCCTTTGGCAACTCACGCATAAGGACGAATATATATTAACACATATCACTCACATACATACATACACACATACACACACACACGGGCAGACAGACATACACTCACATATTATGGATACATTGCTCGTGCATATGATCTTTTACGCTTTATTTTTTAGTTGTCTCAGTTATTAGACCACGGCCACCATTTTGAAGACACCATCTTGAAGAAATTTTAGTGGAACACATCAAACCCTGGCCCATATTTTATCGTTCTCTCCCAACGAAAAGCTATGTTGTGGTGGCTTAAGCTCAACCAAGATCGTTTGTCAAGCGGTGGAATGGAGCAAACACAGTCACAAACAGACACATAAACACACACTTATATATATATATATGGTATAATTATAAACAGGGCAAATTTTAGGCGTTTCTCCACAGACTGAAAGAAACGGCGAACAACCTAAATCGATTTTCGAACCTTATGAGGTTCTCGGCAGGGGTGTCTTCATCATTCTGACAAGCTCCAGAGAAACAAGCAACCAAACCCTTTATTCACTCAACAAATGCAGCAGTTACTCTATGAAAGAGTCCCTAATTTGCATACCGAAAGTGTTTAACACTCTATAGATAGATAGATAGATAGATAGATAGATAGATAGATAGATAGATATTCTGCCGAGGCTGACGTTGCCTTTCCTTATTCCGGGGTCGAGAAAGTAACTACTGATTACTTAGTGGGGTCGATGTAATCGAGTGTACCCCTCCCCCAAATTTCAGGCTTTGTGCCTATAATAGGAAGGATTGTAATTATCATTATTATCAGTAGTAGTAGTAGTAGTAGTAGTAGTAGTAGTAGTAGTAGTAGTAGTAGTAGTAGTAGTAGTAGTAGTAAGACGGCGATTAGTCTGGTTTTCAGAACTTCAGAGAGAATGCTTACCTGTTAGTATGATCTATTCATTTGCATGCTTTTCTTTTAATTTTCATGGTGTTTTTGATTAAACCTTTCGTTTATCTTTTCTGATTGTATCCTTTTCCGTATTTTTATATCTCAAAAATTAGAATAGAAGCAGATTATCGACTTGTCTGACTGATACTTCACTTGCAATCGAATTCCTTTCTACAAAAATTTCGCAATAACACGAGACACGTTAACTTCGATTTACCTCCATATATAGCTTAGAATATTCTTAAGCAGCTTTGCCACCCTCGGATAACTTTTTCTGATATATGTTTGTAAATATTCCTAATACTTTGCCACATAAAACAACTATAAAATTTCTTTGATGTATTATTCGTTGGGTTTAATGTGGGAGCCAATGAAAATGGTGCTGAAACAGTCAGATTCATTGGCGATGATGTCAGCTTTTGGCTACTACTAACATTCGTGTTACAGTAAGTTTTCTTTATAGAATTGAGTGTATTGCTGCTTTACTTCTTTTGTGCGCCATATAGAAGACCATGGTACATTCTCTGAAGTTTTATGATTACTATATATATTTGTATATACATTATTTGATGTATATATAAATGATGTTCGATATTTCTGAAGACCAGCGTATTGTTAATAGTGAAAATAAGTTGCTGCCGTTGCTGATCAGTTTCTTTGTTTGTTTGTTGTTTTTTGTAGTGGAGGGTATGGCGTCTGTTTCTTTGTGTTTTCATTTTGACTGACCATACATCTATCCCCTGCGTGGAACATTAGTATCACTGACATTAGTGACCCCGCTAGGGTTGACGTTGGTGTTGTCAACTGTTTTACTGCTGTAGCTGTACCGTTATCTTAGATGTTGCAGCTAATACCCTACTTCCATTAGGTACTCTTCCTTCCTCATTCATACCTCTTCAGATTGAAACATTTTACCAGAGCCTACTTACTGACATCATTTTCCTCAGACAATTATTTTGATAAAAATTTTTTTAGAAAATTTTCAAAAATATTTTGAGCTACGAACATGAGATAAGACAAGAAAATCTCTGTGATTCTGCCCTGGTTTGAAAGCACAGTAAAACACCTGAACAAATAAGTATTTAAACATGAAATAACACTAAATACACAGAGCTATGTAAATGGACACTCGAAACATAAATGCTGGCGCTGCTATTGAGGCTATTACTGCTGCTGCTGCTACTACTCTAATAATAATAATAATAATAATAATAATGTATATGACAACAACAACAGCATTAATAATAATGATAATAATAAAAGAAAATTGTTATGTATATATGCAGAAAAAGTTATATTTATCTATTTGGGAAATCACTATCCAGAAGAAAGAAGGCGAAAAAATATAAACCACAAAATGCTGCCCAAAAATATAGTTTGCTTTCATTTACAAAAGATAAATAATATTGATTGATGGTCAGAACACAGTCTGCAAGTCAACTTCACCAAATATATAGAGATATTCACAAATACAAACGAGTTCTTTATTTCAAAAGAACAAGAAAGTCTTTCAGGACATTTTTAACTATTGATTAATTTGCGTGTTTAGATTCCACTGTGTGTATTTGCGAAAATCTTTAGATGTATATATCTTGATTAGCTATCAATATACAGGTATTTGCGTCATTCTACCTCTCTTTCTCTTCCTTTGTGTACGTACGTGTGATTGGATGAGGGGCTGTAAGCATGCATATACACATGTTATGTGTGTTTCAGGTGTGTATTTGTGTGCATTGAATATATGTGTGTGTATATATATCTATGCATATATATATTTATATGATATATCTTTACTGCGTCTTTGTAATAAGTTTTTTACGTTTCGTAGCTCAACTTTTGCACAGACATAAGCGTGGGCGATTGACATTCTATAAATAATAGTCGTGTTTCTCTCGATTCTCCTTCAACGTAAAAAAGAAATCAAGGAATATATTGAGTCATTTAGTTATCGATGTTCTTGGAAAACGTCTCTATACTCTCGGATCACTTATTTTTGATCATAGGTTACAGCCGATCAAATTTCATATGTCGTTAAGCATCTGCTATTCATTTTATCAACAACATAGTTCTGAAGAAACATTCCAGACAGGTTTTAATTAAATACTTAAAAGCGCAGGCGTGCTTATGTGTTCAGAAGCATCCTTCTCAGCCACATGGTTCTGGGTTTAGTCTCACTGTATGGCACGTTTGATAACTCTTTTCAATTATATCGTCGGCCTCACCAAAGCCTTATGGGTGGATTTAGTAGATGGAGTCTGAAAGAAGCCCGTCGTATATATATACACACATATATATATATATATATATATATATATATGTTTTTTTTTTGTGTGCTTGTGTGCGCGTGTTTATGTCCGTGTAATTTACTGGTTCGGCAAATGCCGTCGATAGAAGAAATTCCAGCCTTTCGAAAATAAATAACACGGTTGATTCGTTTGATCTAAATGTTTTCACGGTTGTGCTGCAACATGGCCGCGGTGAAATGGCTGAAACAAGTAAAAGATAAACGATCTGCAGCATTTTGTCATACAATCATTGTGTGCGAAACTACATTTCTATCACCTCACCTTGATGATTGAGTTGATAAATCACAAAGCAACAAACAGTACAGGCATGGCTGGGAAGTTAAGAACATATATACACACATAAATATAATATATATATTGTGTCTGTGTCTGACTGTCTGTGTCTGACTGTCTGTGTCTGTCTGTATCTGTGTGCATGTATGTGTGTCTGTGTTAGTGTGTGTGGTGAAGGCCTGTCGCTTAATGGTTAGGAGTATACGGCTGGTGATCGTTAGGGCGTGATTTCGTTCCCACGAAGCGCGTTTAGTCCTTCAGCAAGACACTTCTTTTCACGTTGCTCCAATCCACTCAGCTGGCAAAAATAAGTTGTACCTGTAATTCAAAAGGGCCAGACTTTTTGCATTCTGTGTCACGCTTTTACTGACTAAAACCTTCTTAGTGTTGCCCCGACATAACTGCTGTCCATTAACTAAAACAGATGATAGACAAAAGATATACATTGAAATATATGTCTATAAGGTTATTATATTTGATACAAAAGATCGTCTCTTTTTATCTCGACCTTAACAATAACTCTTGTAATAATACTTACAATGAAATAGTAGTAAATAAAAATATAACATTACTACACATACATACACACTTCACAGACATTATGAAAATAGTAATTTTATGTATTGTATAGTAACAAGAAAAGTAACGTTAAAATTACACGGGGGAGGAATTTCGTCCAAACGGGACTCAATAAAATCTGAAATCAAACAAATATTCTTCTCCTGAGATTGGAATATTAAAAGAAACTATCGAATATAAAGTAGACACGTTATACGCTATTTTAATTCGATGTGATAAATGAAATAGATGATGTTAAAAGCTACTCATGTCTTCGACTGTCAACACTTGACAGACAGCAGAACTCTGGAAGACGTCTTCATTTCATGCATCTGCAAAATTATGTCGTGTGGATTATATCTCAATATAAATGGCTTTAATTTATTAATGTTCTTAGTGCTGTTTTTTATGATGTTTCGTCGTCAATTACAGACCGTTTTAAAAATGTTAATGTTTTAATTATGATTTCTATTTAAATTGCAAAATGTTTTATGCAATCCATAGATGCGGTTTTAATTTTAAAGTGAACAATTTTATCTGTATTTAAATTTTTTTCCATGTTTTTCTTTAGTTTTCTTTCTTCATTACACATTCTGTTTCAATGTCAATTAGAGTTTTAATGTTAATGTCATGCCTTTCTGGTATGGTATTTCAGTGTATTTCATTTAAATTTAGTTGAGTTTCATTTTTATATCTCTTTTGCTGCTGGCGAAAATAAATTGCAAAAATATGGATTACTGCTGACTAGGTACAGAGCTTGAAATATTTTATTCTTTAATTTTTTTCATCGCTTTGCATGTTCCTTAATCCTTAATTGATTGCTCGGTTACTGATGAACACTTAATCATCTGACAGAATGTGGAAGCCTGGCAGTTCACAGAATTCTCAATGTCGTCGACATATGGTAGGCAGAAAATTGTCTTCGTGTGCATGAAATAAATTAGCTAGTTTCGCATTCTGAAAAATTCTCTTACGTTACAATACGTAAGTTGAACGTTATAATACATACGTACAAACTCACACATATATATATCTGTATAATATGCATATGTGTGTGTGTGTGTATGTGTGTGTGTGTGTGTGTGTCTGTGTGTGTATGTGTGTGTAAGTATAAACATATCTATCAATCCACCTACCTATCTCACTCTCATTCTCTCTCTCTCTCTCTCTCTCTCTCTCTCTCTCCCTATACATTTACACACACACACACACACACACACACACACACACACACACACACACACATATATATATATATATATATATATATATATATATATATATACATACATATAAACTCTTTTATTTGTTTCAGTCATTTGACGGTGGCCATGCAGGAGCACCACCTTTAGTCGAGAAAATCGACCCCAGGACATTTTTTGTAAGCCTAGTAATTATTCTATCGGCCTATTGTGCTGAACCGCTAAGTTATGGGGACCTAAACACACCAGCATCGTTTGGGGAATAACACAAACACAAACATACACACACACACAGTCTCTCTCTCACACACACACACACACTCTCTCTCTCTCTCTCTCTCTCACACACACAAACATACACACAAACACACACAAACATACACACACACACACATATATATATATATATATACATATATACGACGGGCTTCTTTCAGTTTCCTTCTACCAAATCCACTCAGAAAATCAATGAAACCTATGATTTGTCATAGTTGTGGCCATCTAGCACTTTTCTGAGCTTATGTGACATTACTTTAGCCAACATGGCATTGGGTAAAATTGTAGTGTAAAGTTTGTTGTTATTGCATTCAAGCTGAATACTGTGACGATCTTTCTTTGACATCTATTATATTAGCTGTTATGAAAGCTAGATGCATACTCTTACATCTCTTCTTTCAATTGCTACGGTTATTTCTTAAGTTTTTTTTTTAGATGGCTTCTAGATAGACATACGACTTCTCTTTGTTCTCTACGCTGCAACGTTTGCCTGCATATCCTGAGTTGATTTTAGTAGTTTGAAACTTTATATGTAAAATAATTCTCCTTTAAAGTATTTTAAATCATCAACAGAAATTAATTTTTGGTTTTATTGTTGTTGCTATCATTGACGCCGATGCTGTTGTTATTTGCCATTATGGTAAGCCTGGTCGAGCAAAACTATAGTTACAGACACTAGATTTGTGACTCTTCTTAATTTTGTTTTTATATTGGTATGCAGTATAACCTGTGAAGGCGCATGGCTCAATGGTTAGAGCATCGAGCTTAAGATCGTGAGGTTGTGAGTTCGGTTCCCGGACAGGACTGCGTGTTGTGTTCTTGGGCAGGACACTTTATTTCACGTTACTTCAGTTAACTCAGCTGTAGAAATGGGTTGCGATATCATTGGTGCCAAGCTATATCGGCCCCTTTGTGTTTCCCTTGGATAACACCAGTGGTGTGGAGAGGGGAGGCTGGTATGCATGGGCGACTGCTGGCCTTCCACAAACAACCTTGCCTCGGAGGGTAACTTCTGCCTCGGAGGGTAACTTTCTAGGTGAAATCCCAGGGTCAGTCATGACCGAAGGGGGTCTCCTCAGTATAACATGCACTATGTTGTCGAATGGATATTTCCTTCTTTAAATTGCTAATTTGATAATTAAAAAAGCTGCAACTGCTCTTTCAAGCATTTCCAATCATCATATAGAGGTTTCGTCTTTAACAAAGTACAAAGTGATTGTTATACTGTTCAATATTATTATGTGCATCTACTTTATAACAGTATCATTTTTATCAACTTCAGATGAACGCGTACGAGAATGTTTGCTGTATAAGTACGTGTATATGTGTTTCTGATAATATATATCTTCAGTGATCTCTAAATGTAGTTGTATTACCTGGAGACATGTTCACATTTTCCACTAAATATTATCGTACGATATTAAATCCATTACATTATCTGTTACAATGTTTCAAAATTTCATTCTTATCTTGAAAATTTCTAATCGAATTATGTGATCCATTCTTTGTTCATTCCTTCAACAATGGCATCGATTCCATTATTATTTATCTGGCGATCACATGACATTGGTCGTGTCCAAATAAAACCCAAGGTATTTTACAAATTATATATATATATATTTTTTTTTGTGGTGTACATAAGTCAAATATGAAGTGGTTGGGTCTAAGAACTTTGCCAGATGTCTGAGATTGGTGGAATCAATGTATATGCTATTATAATCTTTTCGGGGCAGCTTTTGCGGATTCATTCGATATAATTCGCTGCAAGATTTCACCGAGAATAAAATAATCGGGTGGTTATTGATTATGGAAACTGATTAAATACGCTATTCTGCGAAGAGCGATATATATATATATATATATATATATATATATGTGTGTGTGTGTGTGTGTGTGTGTGCGTATGCATGTATGCATGTATGTATGTGTGTGTGTATAAATGGATGCACACATGTAAATCGTACGCATACGCTTTTGCATACACGTGTATAATACACACCCACATACTCGTATATATGTGTGTTTGTGAGGGTTTATCATGTGTATATGTTTGTGCGTACCTGTGTTTGTTTGTATGTATTGGTGTGTGTGTTAGAGTGTGTGTGTGTGTGTAAATATTGAGGAACAGAATTGGTTACACAATCCATAACATCACTTCTTAAGGTATTTGAATTCGATGGAAATATTTTACTCGGAATAATAACCTCAGGATATTTTACTGGGAAAGAAATCCATCAGCAAATTTTAACATGACGACGGAGATGCGTATTAGACATTGAGTTTCTGTTGGTTGGCAAAATGAGTTCGGATTACGAATGGGAATGCCGATAGCAACTATACAAATTATATACAAATCTTAACACAACTACATTTTCGAGATACAGTAGAGACCCAGATCGTCGACAAAAAATGTAACAAAAGTAAAGAAAAATCAATAGATCTTAGCTAAAATCATTTATACAAACTGCAAATACATAAATAATATCTGAGTAAGAGATGGTTAAAAAATACACAATGCATATGTATATGTGTTTATATATAAATATGCACTTATATATACGCACATTATATATATATACACACACACACACGCATATATATATATATACATCTATATAAGTATATGTATGTATACACACACACACACACACACACACAAATATATATATATATATATATATATATATATATATATATATATATAGATATATATACACACATAAATATATAAATATTTATATATATACGTGTATATATATGTGTATATTTATGTATATACGTATGTCGATATATATATATATATATATATATATATATATATATATGTGTGTGTGTGTGTGTGTGTGTGTGTGTGTGTGTATATAATATATATATATATATGAAAAGTTTACGCTCGGTGTTTTTTTGAAAAAAACTCTCGATGTTGTGATTTTGTTCTCTCTCGGTCTTATTTCCAGTACAAGTTTTCTTATTTCTCTTTTCTTTTCTTTCGTTCTTTCCTTAGTGTTATTCTATGCAGATTTAATAAAACGGATTACTTCCACCAAAAAGTAATACTACAGCTCCATGTTATCATCATCATCGTCATCATCATCGTCATCATTATGATAATCATAATTGTTGTTTTTGATATGGTTATTATTATTATTATTATTATTATTATTATTATTATTATTATTATTATTATTAGTATTATCATTTTTATTTTTCATATCTTTTATATATATATATATATATATTTATTTATTCACTTTTCTCTGTTTTTGCCGATCAATTTCCAAAGTAGCATTTTTCATTCTTCTGTAAAATATTCTCTCTAAGATATTATTTATTTCTTTACGTGTATTTTACATGGGATTTCAATATAATATGTGAGGCGATATCTTTTAGTTACTTTACTATATGTGAATGCGAGGTGTTTTTTTGCGAGTGTGTATGAGAGGTGAGTTGTATACGTGTGTATGCGTGTGCTTGAGTTCGTGCTTTTATCCAACCAGTTGCTGCAACCCGGGCTATACATTGGAACAGAAATAATTTTAAGTAGGCAATACGTTTTGTGTAGTGTCATGCAAATAGCAATATACGTAGATATTCGGAGGCAAAGATCCTCATCTTCAACCATAAATGCGCGTTAAATCAAATAAATGCAACTCTAATACTTGCAAATAAATGTTATATAAATAAATCACAAAAATTGCTTATATATATATATATATATATATATATATATATATATATATATATATGTATGTATGTATATATATGTGTATATATATATATATATATATATATATATATATATATATATATATATATATATATATATATATATATACATATATATATATATATATATATATATATATATATATATATATATATATATATATATATAAAAATATATATATATATATATATATATATATATATATATATATATACATATATATATGCGTGTGTGTTTATGTATGTGCGTGCGTATTTACATATAGAAATACAAAGTGGACCAAAAGTCATGTACAAGTCAACTATTTTGGGCGGAGAATACAGGGCCGAGAGCAAAGAAAACAACGCAAAACAACACAGTGTGATTTAGGACGGTGGACAAAGACGAACAGACGAGCAAAATACAGCCTTATGGCCAAGAAGACAAGGGTAGTGGGTAACGCTTGGAAGATATCCTTAAGGATAGAGAACGGAGAGAAAGAATTTGTGACTGGTCAGTTACGGAACCAGTGTGAGAAAGGGAGAAAGCTGGCCGCAAGTCACGTAACTGCAGCTAGCAGAGAGAAAGACATTGAGACAGAGGGAAAAAGAGGGACAGGGGGGAAAAAACAGATGGTATCAAGGGAGAAAAAATAAAAAGGAGAAAGGTTAGAAATACAAAAGGAAGAGAGAGAGAAAAGGTGAAAATAGAAAGGCTAGAATAGAAGTGTTTTTCATTTATTAAATAATTGAACACAACACAACACCGAATTTGTATTAACGAGTAAGTCTTTATATACCTGCGTGACACACTCTCTTAGCTTCATTCTTAGCCCTTTTCTTTCTCTCATCTTCTCACTTCTATTCTAGATTTTCCACGTTCTCCTATTCTCTTTCGGCCCTGAATTTTGTTTGCTCTCGGCCCAGAATTTTCCGCAAAAAGCATTTTGGTGGGCACCGCCAGAATTTATCATTAATGGCCAAAAACTGAGTATTACCAATTGGTTGCTAAAGGATGAAGAATAAGGGGCCTTCAGTGTTTCTCTCCTATTCGGTTGTACACTCACTGTACGTTATGCCACTTGTGTATTGACCAAACATGTTTTCATTTATTAAGTAAAGGAACGCAACACACACCGAATTTGTATTAACAAGTTTTATATACATATAAATACGTGCGTATGTATGTATCTGCATGTATATATATATATATATATATATATATATATATATATATATATATATATATATATATATATCCATAAATACGCATGTATGCATATATACACACATACACGTTAATACATATACATCATTTTATTTTATTGTTAGAGTGTTAGTTTTGCTATATCATATTAACCTTGGATAGTTTTCTTACTGCAATTTTTCTTCTTGCTTAGCAAAGAGCCAAAACATCGTATAAGTAGATTACACATTTGACCCCTCCTAATGTGGGTTTTGTTGGATTGGCAAACACGTTTTATATTTTGACGCCCTTTTGCAGATTTACCCTGTATCATCCTTTGTATAACCATCATTTTACGTTCTCTTTTCATGATAGCATGAGTTGCCGGTTTTGACAGGATCCAAGACATCAGAGGAGAAGGTTCTTTCCCTTTGAGGCTACAATTTCCACATCGTTTCTCAGCATTAATGCTTTCTTAAGGCACACTATTGTAAATTCTACTAACTGCTATATATCGTGGCACCAGAACTACTGAGGTCTCGTTGCAACTTCTAACGTACCAAATTTCGAAGGTGTCAATGATGTTCTCCGTGCCTTTAACCTCAATAACCTTTACTGCTTTACCGATACTGCGTACGATTTCTCATATATCTCTAGCGCGGAAGTTTTCGTCTATATCAAAAACGATATATTTCAGGTGTGTGAAGCAGTTAAAAAAGGATTCGCAATTGTCTGGAATTCAAATATTACTTGTAGAACTTCCAGTAAAATACGGCGTTTCTAGTTATAATTTAATTTTTCTCAAATGCTTTCAACCTACTCGCTAGTATCTACCATTTTTTACGAATAATTTCTTTCTATATTTTGTATATAACTTTTCTAAGCATGTGAACCAATTCTGACTGAGACATACTATCGGTATATATTAAATAATATTTAGTTGCTGCCATATCATGAGAATACCTTCATTTATTTATTTTATTTTCCACCTCGACTCCATTCCAGACACTTCCAAATCCTTCCTTAACTGCTTCATACACACTGAATGTATAATCTTCGCTCTAGAAGAAAACAGCCAAGCCATAAATGAAAATGTGTGTATGCTTTTCAGTTCAGGGACTGAATTGTGCTTTATACAATTCTAATTACACTTTGGTTTTCATGGAAATTGACTGTTATTTCCTGCGAGATTGTCCATTACGTATAACTTAACTTGTCTAGTAAAATAATTATCTTAGTTATATGTTAATTTAACAGGTATTTACATTTGATGAAACAATTAAATGCCTATCAACAGGAAAACTATTATTTATAACGAAATGACATTGAGCAAAGAATACAGACATTTGTGATTAAAGCAAGTTGGAAAGTAATAAACATTAAAAAAGATTAGGTTAATTCCTACAGAATTTAATGCGGGATTAGCAAATTAATTGAAGATATATATATATATATATATATATATATATATATATATATATATATATACATCTGCGTGCGTGTGTCTATCTGTGTCTGTCTGTCTCTGCCTGTCTGTGTGATTGGCCGGGTGCGTATATGCACACACACACACACACACACACACACACACATATATATTTATATATATATGTATATATGTTTCTTTACATATATATATATATACATGTGCGTGTCTATCTGTGTCTGTGTTATTGGCCGTGTGCGTATATATGTACATACATATGTGTGTGTGTGTGTGTCTGTCTGTCTGTCTGTGTGCATATATATACATGCACACCCATACAGATACATGCGTGTGAGGGCCCGAGCGCGTGTCTAACACATCGTAAGAAGAAAAGAAATAATACGAAATGATAGACAGAAAAGAATTTGCTTTTAATTTCATTTGATCATCGAGAATGAATATCATTTCTAAAAACTTTATTTCGTAATTTGATATATAATTGTAATTATAACTAATAATTGGTCATTAGCAGAAGAAATTGCTTCTTAGTAGTGTAATTTTTATTGTTTTTCAGCCAGAGACGATCTTTTTCTTTTTAACATCATTATTGCCTGTAAAGAGACTCACTAGCCAATCCAGGTGATTGCAATATCAACTGCATTTTTCTTTTATTCTAAGTCTTTAACCTAATTTTGAATCTCTGTTTTAACCGATTCTTCTTTGATACTTATTACGTTCTGTCAAGCATATCAGACCATCATGGACGGTTCCAGCAACATAGCAGGATTGTTTGAGATGGAGCTGTTAACCATCTAAGTAATCACCCGTGATCCTTCTCGCCACACAACGAAGCTTGGAAGTTAGAGTATTCGGCTCAACATCGTAGTGACATCAGTTCGATTGCCGGCAGCGTCGAGACACTCTATTTTAAACTGCTCGAATCCACTCAGCAAGCCAAAATGCGGATTACCAGTATTTCACAAGGTCAGCCATGTGCACTTTGTCATGCTGAATCTCCCTTATAAATGCATTAAGGGTTTACGTGTCTGTCGAGTACTCTTCCACTTACATGTTAATTTCACGAGCATGGTGTTCCGTTGATCGGATCAGCCGGAAACCATGTCACCGTAACCGACAGATTGCCATTGTACATACATACATATATACATACACAGCCCTCCCACATATATATGTATGTAAGTAACTATATATATATATATATATATATATATATATATATATATATATATATATATATATATATATATATATATATACATATATATATATACATATATGTATACATATATGTATACATAGATGTATATATATATATGTATACATATATATATATATATATATATATGTGTGTGTGTGTGTGTGTGTGTGTGTAAGTATGTATTCTTCTCACTCAGTTCGTGAAGCTGTCAATAGAAATCATAAGCAATTCAACTAACGGTTCCGCTGCATAACTGATGGCGAAAGATTAGTTAGTTTACCTCGAAGAATTTCATGGAGATCTTTTGAATGAGTAGACAAATCTTACTGGTGCGAACCACATTAAGTGTGATAGAATTCTAGTAAATCTTGTTATTCACGTGAATTGATAGAATACAGATAGTCTGCGTCGATTGAAATAAGATTGCAAGAGGAAGTAGAAAGATGAATGTGTTAATGAGTCATGCGATGAAGCAAAGACAAACGATTCATGGCAAGCTGTTCGTCGGAGAAGCGAAAAAAAATATTCGTTAGAGATTAGTACACGAAATGTGAGAAGCCAGTCCGTACACAATAATTCTCATTATCAGTCAATTCGTTTCGTTTATGCCAAGAAATCCTCAATGGAAATGTTAAAACTCGTATTTATCGATGACGCCGGCTATATGGAGAAAACAGAGCACTACTGTATACAATTGATAGAGCTTCAATTAAGCATCTTAAACAGATACGACCAAAATTAGATTAGATACAGAAACGGAAAGTGAATGTAGTCGATTTCGACTACCAATTCCTTGTACGCATTTGTCTTCATATTGAAATTCAAACATACCGAAAAAGAAACACACACATGCATACTAGCATACATGCTGCACTTATGTATGCATTATGCATATACATATATGTACATACATTTACATACATGCATGTATATACGTGTGTGTGTATGCATGTATGTATATATTTATATATATATATATATATATATATATATATATATATATATATATATATATACATTTGTTTCTATAACTATATATGTATCATTAATATATATGATACATATATATATATATGTATGTATATATATATATGTATATATATATGTGTGTGTGTGTATGTGTATGGATGGCTGGCTGACTGGATGGAGGGATGGAGGGATGGATTAAATTTTTGGAAACCGTGAAACTCAAAGTCGGGAAAAATGGTTTACATTATATATAAATATTGGTTTAAAACACTTCGGATAGAAAAGGTTTTAAGGACCCGAATTCACACTTCCTATACACACAGTGAAATATATATATATATAGATGCATACGTGTACTTATCTCTCTATATAAATATATATATATATATATACATAGATAGATAGATAGATAGATAGATAGATAGATAGATAGATAGATAGATAGATAGATAGATAGATAGATAGATAGATAGATACACACACACACACACACATATATATATGTATGCCTGTGTGCATGTGCGCATCGATAATAGAAATAAATACTTCACAAAGAAAGCGAGCGTTTTCTTCTTGCATATATCACGTCAGAGTATGTGCGGGGCTGTTCTGGAGTGTTGTGAAGGAAAGTAAAAAATACAAATCTATCGCAAGACAGAGACATATTATATGGCAAACTTTCTGGAAACTATTTAACTTTACTGTAAAAGAAGTTAATGGAATTTTTTTTCTTTTATATATTTATACTTAGAATTTTATCTTACTCTACATCATTGCACACTTTAAACAATTTAATCAATATAAGCCGGATTTTGTCGTTTTCCCTGGTGTCGTTTCTTGTTGTCTAAATCTATTTCCAGCTGAATTTGAACCTAATTTTGTATCTTAATATAATTGAAATTTCCATTGCATTCTCATTTAATGTGTCGATATAACGTCTTCAGTAACAGGCGATGCGGTGAATGTTTTTCGTATGAATTAAATTAAATAAAAAAAAAAAAAACCAAAACGCACTTACTCACATTTATACGAGAATTTTGTATACACGCTGGCACAAACACACACAAATACACACACACATACACATAGTTGTGTGCGTATGTATGTATCTATGTATATATATATATATATATATATATATATATATATATATATATATATATATATATATATATATATATATATATATATATATATATATATATATATATATATATATATATATATATATATATATATATATATATATATATATATATATATAGTGAAAGAGAGAGAAGGAGAGAGAGACTGTGATCGAAAGAGAAAGATAGTGATACACGTAGAGTTGTGTATACTGGTTATGTGCGTGTTAATAAGTATTTATTACACTAATGTCTGTAACTTCGACGTTTCACAAAATATGGCTTTTAAATCTTACAGATTCGCAAGAGGTCGCTGTTCGCAGGAATTCTTTTAAGCTGAAGATATATAACTGTAGTTTATCTCTGACATACATAATGTATACATATATATATATATATATATATATATATATATATATATATATATATATATATATATATATATATAGATAGATAGATAGATAGATAGATAGATAGATAGATAGATAGATAGATAGATAGATAGATGTAGATATATGCACATATATATATATATATATATATATATATATATATATATATATATATATATATATATATATATATATTGAGATAGAAAACAGAGAGATCTAATGAATACAAATTAATTTATTAATTAACCAGCATATTCACCAACAATTGTTTCATTTCTGAAATAAGATTAAATTTACAAAACATATAAGGAAAACATTAAGTAAGGAAAATCGTCAGAGTTTTTAGAGGACAATAAGGATTACACAATTTTCGAATGGATTACATTACGATACTTTCGGAATTTACAGAATATCTGTATATTCCGAAAGTGTCCTAATGTAATCCTTTCTGTCCTGTGAAAACACTGACGATTTTTATAATAATATATTTAAAATGCAAGAGTATATTTTTTATATATGCTTTGTAATTGTATTCTTATTTGAGAAATGGAACAATTGTTGGTTAAAATGTTGATTAATTGATAAATTAACCTGTATCCATTTATCTCCCTATTTTCTAACTCAAAGTAGCGAAATAGCAAGTTCTAAAATCTCTAAACACGATATAAGTAGTAACAATACAAAATGGTATCCATTTTTGCCACTATAACATGGCTATTCTATAAAGAACTATGGTATTAAATTTTAAACCCAGGCAAACATTTTTCTCACCCTTATGTATGTATTCGACCTTTTGGGTTTTTATTGCTTTAGCCACCTATATTATAAGATATTTAATATATCGTTATATCTTATTGTACGCATATCTATCTCTCTCTCTCTCTCTCTCTCTCTCTATATATATATATATATATATATATATGTCGAACGCCGACGAAGGGAAATAACCCTGAAATCCGGATACGTTCGTGCTGCTGATCGAGGTGAGAGGGATAACTTCCCTTGGCAAACAGGACACAGTCGTGTGTCGATAAGCCAGCTGGAGGAGATGTCCTCCTGGGGCTAAAAGCAACAGTAACATCCACCCCTAGGGGTCAGCCACACTTAAGTGGCAATATACTACACTTTATCGTGCAGTTACTGTTAATACTTCATTTAGAGAATTAACATTATATATATATATATATATATATATATATATATATATATATATATATATATATATATAAGTATATGCATATATTTATGTGTCTGTGCCCCCTCCCACCGTCGCCTGACTGATATCCTCGTAACTGAGCGGTTCGGCAAAACAGATCGATAGGAAGAAGTACTAGGCTTACAGAGAATAAGTCCTAGGGTCGATGTGTTCGAGTAAAGGCTGTGCTCCACCATGGCCGCAGTCAAATGACTGAAACAAGTAAAAGAATAATCGGATAACATTATATATATATATATATATATATATATATATATATATATATATATATATATATATATATATATATATATATGAGTGCGTGTGTGTGTGTGTGTGTGTGTGAATAAATATGAACATATATACACACACGCATATACACATTCATGTATACGTGTGTATATTTGCTTACAGGTTTTCATGAATATTACAGTATCAATAACCTGCAGTTAGGAGAGAGATAGATGGGGTGCAACAGAGAAGTGTATATTTAGACCGAATAGTAGTAGAACATTGAGTGCTCTGGGCGTTTAAGTACAATATTTGTCCAAATATATATATACAATTAATATGATATATTGACACACATACACACTCGCAAACACTCACAAACAAAATTATCTTTTAATATCTAGCACCGCAAATTGCTTTTTGCGTCGCTATTGCATATTTTCGCTTCAATTACTTGATTACAAAACACGAAGTACTGAGCTACATTATCCTTACATACGTACACGTGCGTATAAAAACACACACACACATACTCATTCACTCACTCACATGTACATACATCCTCATATGTATGTATGTATGTATATTATTATCATTATTATTATTATTATTATTATTATTATTATTATTATTATTATTATTATTGCTGTTGTTATTAGTGCTATTCTTCTTCTTCCTTTTTTCATTATTATTATTATTATTTTATGTTTGACTTTTGTCTTGCATTTGTACAAGTTGGATCCAAGTCTCACCCAGAGACCTTAAGAGACAAGAAGTTAGAAGTTCATGTAGGTGTTATTCCTAGGGTACCATATATTTGGATTTGTACAGTTTTGTTCTAGTGAATGTTTAAGAAACCATAAGAAAATTATGTGTTTGCTTTAAAATTTGAGCTCACATAGACAGTATTTTACGTAGGATATGGGCAGTTCCCATGAGCACTATCTTTTGAACTTCAGCCATTTTGGGGTTTCCTGGTATCTGAGCTAGGTAGTAATCATCCCGTTTCGCTGTCATTCCCAGGGCACCTATGGCAATAGGTATTGTTTTCGTCTTCAGATTCCACATTTTGCTAATTTCTATTTCAAGATCTTTATATTTGCTCAGTTTTTGGTAGGTCTTGACAGATTATTATTATTATTATTATTATTATTATTATTATTATCATTATTATTATTATTATTATTATTATTATTATTATTATTATCGTTTTTTTTTCTCGCTGTTCTATTTGCTGTTGTTCTTTACTTGAAAGCAGGCAATAATAAATCATCAAAGTTTTCAAGTAATGCCTTCTTTTGGATCACTTCGAGCCTGACAGCAGCTCCAATCTTCTTAATATGTTTTTCAAAGCTCTTGGGAACTGTTTCTAATGCTCTAATTACCACCGGTATCAACATTACTTTCCCCATGCCCCATAACTTTCCTATCTCATCCCACATTGGCTGGTATTTCTCAATCTTTTCTGTTTCCTTACATTTCACCCTCGAATCGCCTGGTATTGTAACATCTATTATCTTTGCCTCTTTTTCATCTTTATGGATGAGTACGATATCTGGCCGTCTCGCCTCTATGACTTGGTCGCACTGTATGTTAAAATCCCAGAATATTTTATAATGTTCGTTTCTCATTGTTCCCTTTGGCTTCTGTTCATACCATTGTTCGGCTCCCTCGAGGCTTGCTTTACCGTGCAACAGCTAGTAGACATAACTGTCCATATTGTCGTGTTTTCTTTTATATTCGCGTTGCCATTGTATTATCATTAATATAAATGTTATAGTTATTATTATTAAACCGTGTATACTTACACTTTTACTTTTCTGGTTTCGTGGTATCTTAGCTAGGTAGGACTCAAGCCTTTTTGCTATCATTTTCAGGGCATCTATGACATCAGGTCTTCTTTCAGTCTTCAGGTTCCACATTTTGCCAATTTCTATTTCAAGATCTTTATACTTGCTCAGTTTTTGGCAGGTCTTCACAGATACGTTTATATCGATTGGGACAGTGATATCAATGATGAGGCGTGATTTTTGTGTAAATTCCTTTAATATAATGTGTGGCCTATTTGCTTCTATCTTTCTCTCAGTTTGAACGATGAAGTTCCCGAGGAGTTAGATGTGGTCATTTTCAAGCACTGGGGGTGACATTGTCACAGTTAGTTCGAAGAAAATTTTTGCACCAAATAATAAATGTTTGAATGAAGTTTAGAGTCTTTGTGTTTTCCTTCTTTGCAGCTAAAACACTCTGTTTAAAATATACTGATATAAAATACTATGCTTATAATATATCAAAGAGATGGGGGATTTACGCAACAGAATTAGAAAACTGTTATACAATATTCACTGCAGCATTTTAAAAATGTTTAGTAAAGGGCAACGAAAATTTAAAACAAGTGACGACAACCCCAAAAGTATACGATAGCACCTGAAATGGCAGGTTTGTAAAGAGAAAGTAGAAATCAAAAGAACCGCGCGCGCACACACACACACACACACACACACACACACGCACACACGCACGCACATACACATACACACGCAGCCTCTCACTGTCACACACACAAAAATTTTCGTCGTACTAACTGCGACAATGTCACAGACATCATTCCACTTCATATTGGTCCACTTTTCTGTCTTATTAGTTTATTTGGAATCTAGTTAAGTAATATAACATTTTACTGGTTCCTATTGACAATTCTCGCCTATAATTTTATATATTTCTTCTAATGCATTTCACTCTGTTTTAAGAATAAATGTAAATCGTCTTTAACTCTTGTACTTTTCCTTAATTTGTGTGTGGAATATTCTGCCTAAAAGTCGATCTTTTAAGCATGGCTGTTCCTTTATCTACAATATTACCGTTTTTATGTTTCTTTTCTTTTGTTTCTTCTCCTTCCTCTTCTTACTGCCACCCTTTCTCGTTTCCTTTTCTTTTCTTTCCTCTTTTTCTTCGTCGTCCTCGCCGTTTTCTTATTTATTACAAACTGCTATTAAGAATGCTGGCTTTGCCACTACGAATGCTGCTACTACAACTACTGCTGATGCTCCTACTACTACTACTACTACTGCTGCTGCTGCTGCTGCTACTACTACTACTACTACTACTACTACTACTACTACTACTACTACTACTACTACTATTACTACTACTACTACTAAAACGTATTATTTTCCTTC
>NC_142939.1:4392317-4407317 GCF_046866305.1 Octopus bimaculoides | reverse complement strand
TTTCCATTATCTCAGACATCATTGAACGGAAAGCATTAGCATATAAATAATGGACATTAATAAGGGGAGAACAAAGAACAAAATAACTAATATAGCAAATAGATATTAATCGTTAGATAGATAGATTAGTCTAGATGTTGTCTTCTGTGTTTTTTCTCTTCTTTATTATTACTTTTTTTGTCTGATTTAAAGTGGCTAAATCAGTATCTATCAGAAGACGAGCAGTTCTTGTCCGTCCTATTTTGTTATTGTTTTTGTCTCTTATTGCCGTAAAAATAAGAGAAGCTATTAAAAGTTGTAACCAGAATAATCTTCCGTATACTAAGAAAATCTTAACCATTACCAAGATTAATATATTTCTGGTTGTATTGCCGAAATTTATAGCTCAGTGTTATTAAACATTGTATTTTAACATATGCTACTAACTTTTTCGCTACCAAGGAATATACGCAGAACCATACTGTGCGGATGTACACTTTAATACACACGTTCACGCAACAAATACGCCTGAATTAGAATTGATATTTAAAGTACCTTACTAATAGCACTACAGTGACTCTCGGCCAACTATATACACCATTGGCCACGATGCGCTTTCGCGCATTGTCGTAGCTTTCGAATGATAACACGGCACTGATTAGGCGGGCACCTCAACCTACCGCCTCAACGGAGCGCCAGTCCATCACATGGCTCGCAGACTGCTGCAACATGAAACGAAAAACAACACAGACCCTGTCTGAGAATGCTTCACCCCTAACCACGAAGCCACGCACTTTCACCTCACTAATATAATTTGAAATTATTTACATTAACATTATGTTATGCAAATAATTTTTTTAAAGCCCGTTTCATTTAAAATGAAAACTTTTTATTTATTCAATAATCCCCAATACATTCGGTAAAGGAAACTGCGTGGAAGCTCGTCGAAGAGTGGCCTTGATGTTCTCCGCTTGTAGATTTAATCAGTAATTAATTTTAACGATGTCCCCTCAAGCTTAGTTGGATTTACTCTGTTGTAAGCAGTTCCCCTTTCCTCCTATGAGTTCCGTGTATATTTAATTAGCATTGCAACAAATGCCTACAATTCATTGGAGGCAATGTATAAGGAATGAATGATATCTGTGAATCGAAATACTAAAACGTCTGACACAAATGTAACCGAAGAGACGCGGTGAAGAACTGAAGAAATAGAATACGCAAAAACGCTTATGAAAATGGCAATTAACCATCAGTGGATACTCAACGTATGTATGTATTTATGACTGTATATATATATATATATATATATATATATATATATATATATATATATAGAGAGAGAGAGAGAGAGAGAGAGAGAGAGAGAGAGAGAGATGTGTGTGTGTATGTATGTATGTATATATGCATGTATATATATGTATATATGTAGGTTATGAGCGATAGTGATGTCAATTATGTATGTATATATATATTATATATATATATGTGTGTGTGTGTGTGTGTGTGTGTGTGTGTGTGTATATACACGCACGCGTGCCTTTGCACACGCATACACAAACATAAATGCTGATGTATAAATATGTATGCATTATCTCTCTCTCATTCTCTCTCACTCTCACTCTCTCTATATATATATATGTATATATATATATATATAGGCATTACGCTATATCCCATTTTATTATATATAATTATCAATAAATCTGGCTATATGGCATTAATTCATATTAGATTAGAAATAATGTTTATCATCATATAATATAGATATACCATCTGAATGTACATTATTAATATTATTTCTTGCAATGGACATGTGCAAAGCAAATCATTACATACAGGATGTGCGCAATTGCATTGAACATGTTTCTTGGCAAAACAGGACACGTTGAAATCAATACATAAATGTACTGTATACTAATTTACAACATAAGTATGCCATTCTTTTAGCGATGAAAAACAGCTCCATAAATCAAATGGAGACTAAATTAGCTTCCGTCCATTCTTGCATTATTTTAGTGGTTTTAGATTTTAGACCACGGTCATAGTAGGGTCTCGCTTACAATAGATTTTATATCCATCAATCTTTAACGAACGGCATTGCGGTTGCTTTGATGCAAATCCAAGCAACACTTCAAACCTCTGTGCATGAAATACATACACACATACTAGTATGCACACGCTCACAGAAACACACACACGCCTACATATACATATATCATGTGTGTGTGTGTGCGTGTATGTGTGTGTGTTAACGTTTGATTTTACCTTCAGCTATAAAGGTTTCACACTTTAGCACTGTCGAAAAAGAAGATATTAATAAAGGATATTATTCAGTATAATGGGCTCGTTACTTCCCGCCAAATATCTGGTTTTGTAAATTTGTTTTGTCAGTTAGAGTTAACTGATTGTCAGAATCGTTCAAACTTAGGACAAAATGCTAAATGGCCAAGGCTCCCACTGTTCATTTGGAGAATATGAATTTCTCTAATATCAAATGTGCTATTTCTTTTACTGGTGTGAACGAAATAAAAGTGCCGATGCAGTACGAGGGTTACTTTATACAACAAAGGCTTCCCTAACCCATCAAATCATCTGAACATGTCGCTGATAGAAACCACTATCATTCTGTCTTTATATTACAGTTACTAACATATTCCGGGTAAGATAGATTACAAGCCATGTTCACAGCATCTTGTATAAAGCTGTTAAAATTTAACTTTGATTCGTTTGATGTAAGTGATATCAATGCGTCTTTGATAGTGTTGAACAGTGTTCAATGGATTGTCAATATTACTTTTCTTAATAATCTATATTTGAAAAATTATATTTAAAATATAGTTTTTAATGTACTTGTAGCTAACGAAAAAACATTGTGCAGATTTACTTCAGACTTATCAGAAAATATTTTAATCTTAATTTTAATGTAACCTGTTTATTCCAACGATATTACGACGCGTGTGTGCGTGTGTACGTGCGTGTGTATATGTGTGTATAAAATATGTATATGTTTTAGCCCAATATGACATTAAATACTCGGATGAGAAATTTTATCACATTAGGATACAACTATATATGTGCATCTATATGTATACTAAATATATGAGTTCAATACATTATCGTCGCAGATGTACAATAACTGAATGTTGACTACAAAACAACTGTACACATATCGAATGGATTAATTGTACACATATGCATATGAATATATGTGAATCGTTGGCGATTATTTTTCCCCTGTCTTCCTTTTCTCTTGGACTTACCTCTGTCTTCTGTTTCCGAAGAAGAGCTTTGCTCGAAACGTAAAACTACCTTTCTTTCTTTCCCTGAGAGTCTGCTAATACTTTGCATTTACAACTCCCTATATATATATATATATATATATATATATATATATATATATATATATATATAGTCTCAATGATTCGTTGGTACTTCTGAATGCTAACACATTTGCATGTATGCATTAGAAACCTCAAGCCGCTGTAGAAAGTCTGACTATGATTTATAAATTCAAAGACACTGCTTGAAGTTCCTTCTTTCTATTCACAGCTCTTTGTTCAAATTGACCTCTGACCCTTTTAGTTAATTTTCTTCAGGTTATATGTCAAATAACGCCGATCATAGAGAAATAGAAGCAACAGATCACTAAAGATTTAACGCCTGGCTCACGTTGTCATAAACAGCCAAATCATTATTTCTGCTTGTGAATTACCTTTTAAGAATCAACCAATGTAAATACGCATACATTAATATATACACAAACACTCACACACAACATGTAAGTATGCGTGTGTAAGTGTTTTGTGGTTGTGCATGAATATATATATATATATATATATATATATATATATATATATAGATAGATAGATAGATAGATATATATACGTATGTACGTATGTATGTCTATCATATTTTAACGGAAGTTTTGTTCGAATCTTAATCAAAATGTTAAAGATTTTAGTGTGTTGGTTAGTAATGTTTGTATGATTAGTAGACTTTATACTTACAGTATATGAAAACATTAGTCATGAGTCTCTTTGCAGACTGATCTTCATATTCGGTCCCTCTAAAACTCAGTTTCGTCATCTCATGGTTTGCGACATTTAAAATGAGGTCATAACCCTCCCAATGCAATTATAGCATTCGATCAAAAATTTAATGAATGTGTAGGACATGTGTACTTTTTTTAGCATTAGGGACTTCGTGTTTAAAATGAGCCATGGGAGAGATAGTCGCGTGAAAGAAACAATGGAAGCAGCTATCTGATTTTACGTAGTGTATCAGGACTTTCAATGCCAGCTGTGTAAATGTGTCCCACGTATTAGAAAGGTTTTGAACAGGCTTCAAATGTTAAAATATATGTCCCACATTATCAGTGAGATGATAATGATGAACAACGTGTTAATTATTGAGAAACATTACATTCACATTAGCTATAATTGACTCTTTTGAACGGTGTTGTCGTTGCGCATAATAAATGGGTCTTTTACTATAATGCTGACCCTTTCAATCCGAAAACCGGATACATCCGATCAAAACTTTATTACCGTTAACTGCAGGAAGCAGTTTCACCCTATGAGTTAGAAATGGTCTCTCCTTATGATACGTGACGCGGAGACTACCTAGTTACACTTTTTGCAAAAAGACAATATTTTTCAGATTTTCTTGATTTCTTGCCTTTTTTTTTCTTCTTTTTTTTCCACATATTTCATCAAATATCTGTTGACGGAGCTAGAATCAAATGCTTTTGGTGGTGGATATGAGCACTGTACTTACAAGAGATAGTGAAAAATATATTGCAGAAGAAGAAAATATTAATACTACCGTGAACTTTAATTGCGCAGCGAAGAGGTTAATCAGCAGTGACTCACATGGGGTGATAGAACTGCAACCCACTCGTTGGGATGCTTACTTCAAAGAGAACCATATTAATTCCATGGTTGGATAGCTGAAACATTATTATCATTAGAAATATTTAACAATAATCAGACAAGGACAACTGTGGTTTATGGCAGAGAAGCGCTCGACTTTAACGAACAGGAAAACTTTCATCTCCATCAGTATAATACACTTTTCCGTAGCGTCTGTTTAACCCAAAAACATCTTAAAGGTACTCACCTGACAAAACTAAAAACACTAAGATGATCCAGCACAATCTCCTGATTTGCATCTCTTGACCATCATTAGCATAGCAGTGCAAAAAAAATATATACATGACCTTAGGCTGTCTGCAACACACCCAGACGAAATGAAGTTAATCTATTATTTCAGGTCAGAACCTAATAAATTTTATAAATGTGACCTACAAAAACATCTTGAAAGATGGAATAAGGTTATTGAAAGAAATGTAAAATATATTAATGAGTAAATAGATCTATAATTACTCCTCTTTTGTTTTCTTTATTCATTTAAATATCGGACAGCTCTTTTGTTACTGCCTCATATATAACTACGAAGTGCTGGCTTTCTTCCAAGACTTACCAAAACCCAGACTTGTGGTAAACTGTCTAAAGCCGGACCTCTCAGATGCGTAAGACACGGGGTTACCGCTTGCATTAGCAGAGGTCAGATCATCCGATTGAAGAGAGCGGTAACGTTGATGGGGGTCCAGAGGGCGATGGTCCGCAGAGAACTGTTGAACTTAGAAGATGAATATCAAATCAAATGCGTTGTGTAGGTATTATGTATATATATATATATATATATATATATATATATATATATATATATATAGATAGATAGATAGATAGATAGATAGATAAATAGATATATTAACAGCCTCATACAGTGAGAGACAAATCGGAATATATGTGTGTCTTTGTATTTGTATATGCATTATGTATACATATATATATATATATATATATATATATATATATATATATATATATATATATATATATATATATATATATATATATATATATATATATATATATATATACTGATAAATTTAGATATGGCTTGTTGGACTGAAATAGCGTTATCTTGTTATAAATTCTGCCAAGAAAATACAACTACGATTCTATTACCAATACCACTACTACAAGAAACACAACAGCCACTTCTGCATAACAATACTCTCTTATTACAACTTCTTGTTTCAATATTCAACAGCTATAAGGCGGTGAGCTGGTAGAAACGTTAGGACGCCGGGCGAAATATTTAGCGGTATTTCGTCTGACTTTATGTTCTGAGTTCAAATTCCACCGAGGTCGAATTTGCCGTCCAACGTTTCGGGTTCGATAAATTAAGTGCTAGTTGCGTACTGGGGTCAATCAAATCGACTTGTAACCTCCCCCAAAATTTCAGGCCTTGTGCCTAGAGTAGAAAAGAATATTCAACAAATATAACATTGTTCCAGCCACTCCTGAAATATATTTTATCCTACCATAGTCAGGCTTTTATCGATCAATTCTAAATTGTGAAAGAACACAGTATATGTTTTACTACTCAACGAATAAATCCAATCACAAAAGAAAACGATACATCATTATGTTACTCTCTCATTTGTAAATATTCGCTAAAAAGAATTTCTCGGCAAAAAATGTTTATTCAAATCGCTCAAACACAAATAGAAAAAACGTTCCACCTTTAACAGAACTGAGATACCAAACAGCATATCTTTGATTGGGTGCACCATGCAAACATTGTAAAACTTAAGCAAGGATGCGGTGTGGTTCCCCTGAAAACTACGCACTCAACCAAAACAGAATAACGCTCTTCTAAATACATGCCACAATAATATAAAATAAAGTACAATGAAGAAGAATAAAGCACAAGTTGCGCTTTTGTTTTTTACATAACAACTACACAAACAGCCCCAACAATTACAGAAAATTTAAAAGACAATTACACGCTACATATAATATTTATCCAGCTAGCTTACCATTCAGCCCACCGCAATTCTACCAATAAATAATATCATACATACGAAAACCTCTTCGTAAATATTCAGGTATATTTGACGTGCCAACAATGAAAATATAAAAAATACAAGATCATTTTTTAAAACATCTGTTTAATAATCAATCAACATATGATTAGATTAACATTAACATACGCATCAAAATGTTAATCTCACGATGAAAAGTAAACAAAGTGATAACAACACGTTAGAAAACGTGGAACGAAATACATAGCAGCATTTCTTCCGGCTCTTTACCTTCTTTGAACAAATTCTGCGGAGGTCAACTTCGAATTTCATCCTTTAACGGTCGATAAAACGAGGACCAGGCAAGTATATGGGACGAGGTAATCGATTATCAATATCCCTACGAAACGTCTGGCCTTGTGCCAACATTTCAGATATTATCATTGTTGCTGTTCTTAACTAAAAGGCTGACGGGTGTCTAGATTGTAGCTCTTTCTAGAATATATAAACTTGGACTCAACTTAGCTTCGTTCTCTAATTTTTGAGAACAAGAAGGTATCTTCACACAATGGCGTAATTATTTCATACATTGAACACTGCATTTTATTTTCGATACTTCAATGTGTAACGGATAAAGTGTGTTTTTTAAATAAATCTAAAATTTAGCCTTACTTAACGAATTAAACCCTAAACAGATTTATCTAATGCCTACACAGAGACAAAATCTGTTGTATAACAGCAATTTAGCATAATGTTGATAATAGGTGTAAATTATACTTTCAATTTACAAAATAAATGTGGGTATATTTAAATTTTTTTTTAAATGCTATTAACTACATTGAAGATTAATTAAGTAGTCTATGTGATCATCACATGCACGTTTATGAAATTAAAGTTTATTTGTATTTTGCTTGTATAGACTGTAAGAATACAAGCTACGGATACATTCACGAAGTGGAGCGATTTTAATTTCTCTCATTTAGTACTAAGAAGAAATAACGAACAGATATTTTGCAGATCTTAAGCGATAAAACCTGTGAAATAAGCTATATAATGAGATAAATTTGTATATTCATACACACACACACATACATGCATACACACACACACACGCACATATAAATATATATATATATATATATATACATATATACGCCCACACACACACACATAATATAGATACATATATATATGTGTGTGTAGGAGTGCATTGTGAAGATAAACTTTAAGATAGATAGATAGGTAGATAGACTGAAAGACAGATCAGCAATGTGTTTGCATGGACAGTACAATGTAGATTGTTTAACGTAGAACGTTGGTTCTTTATGTTAATCTACGAGGAATTGAATTTTCAAAGCCATAAAACATTCGTGTTTGCAAACGTCTGTCAGTGTCTTTTAGCCTGGTGTTATTGTTTAGAATGTTTTGATTCCCTTGTGTTGTTGTTATGTGTGTAGGGTGATAGAGGGGTGAAACGATTACAAAAGTTAACTATTTCTGGCTATGTGGTTTCATAATGGAAACTTTACACGGATAGACGGCTGCTTGATGGTTGCATACTCTAATGTTGTCTGATTTGTCAGACGTGGCCGGTTGATGATGATGAATAAATGGCTAGTGAGTGGACGGTAGCAGGACAAAAAAAATAGATGAGTGGACGACTACTGACGATGAATTGAAGATTAGACACTTATCTATCCATTATTCTGAATAAGAAGATGAGATGAGATAAGAGACGTGGGGAGAGAGGTGAGGTAAGAAGGGAGAAGTGGTGAAGAATAAGAATCTGATGCGGACATAAATTCACTATATGACCGAGAGGAGGTGAAGAAAAAGAAGGAGGATGACAAAGAGGGGGAGAGGAGGGCAAAGGGAGGTGGTGGTGGTGGTGGTGGTGGTGGTGGTGGATGTGGCAGAGAAACTAGAGTGTTATCTTATTTATTTCCAGCTCTTGCGTCGATATATCGCAAATAAACAATACTGGTATTTTTCATTGAAATGAAAGATCTTATATGATTGAAATGCTTGGGGACTATTTTTAGACAATGTATGTTGAATGTACACCAGCAAATGCAGTAGAATAATTCGTCATCCATTAATTACCAAACTTGATCTGGAGATTTCAATTCCTACTTCCTATATAGATTAGATTTGTCTCTGTTTCTATTTGATTGTGGCGACAAGCTTGGCGTTGATATATACTCGGCAGACCACCATAAATAGGTTATGGAGAGGAAAACCATTCCAAGACTACACTGACAAATTAGCTTTCTTCTTGTTGGGTAAGTTCTCTGCCTTTACGTGGTAAATTCCATTTCTATAGACGTCAACAGTGTATGGATACATAGGTGAATAAAGAGAGAAAGAGAACGGAAAAACGGAAAGAGAGAAAGAGAGAGTGACAGGTTGAGAGGTATAGAGATTATGATAGGCAGATTGATAAAGAGAATAATAAAAGGAAGAAAATGCCATTGTATAATCATACCAGAACTGCTTTCTTTCAACCATTCAGTCTGTTTTACTGTAACTCTATTTGGCTGCACATTATGTTTGGCTACTTGGTTATATGAATGACTTACAGGTCACATAATAGCAAGAAGTAAGATGGATTAATAATAGATGGGTAGTTATCCATTATACCGTTTATATATAGTCCATTATTTTCGCTGTTGCTTCTCGAAGTATAATAGTACAGCCAACCGCTACTCTCGAACGTGTACGGTTTAGTAACACGTATTATGCTTTCACTGATTATTTTAGGTGCCTCTGTAGTCGCTAACACTCATAGACACTCCTTTTTTATACAATAAACTGTGTAGTACGTGTCTGATGGAGATAAATATTGCTGCATCAGTTCTCGGTTGGTTACTATCACATCTGCGAAGCCTGGAGAAACGGGAAATGAAGCGCCTTGTTTAAAAAGAAAAGGTGCTGCCACTCGGTGTTAGGATATGCATTCAATCGACATGTTCGCAACCATAAGCCGAACACTCCTAACCACTAGAGCTCCCACTTATGCTATTTGGAATGGCAACTTCGAGCTAACGAAGGACCTGCTCATTTTATTAAATCTCACAAAAATTCTATACGAGTGAAATAAAGTACCGTATCGTAGGAAATTATATGGAGATTATCTTATTTATTGAGTACATATAACGATCGTAAAAGAACAGTTTTGAACAAATGTGAGCTTCATTGAATCAAACCTTTATGGAATCGATTCTTATTAAAGACTTCAAATATTTGGTATATATATATTGACAGAATATATTCATGTTTCGAAGATGTTGACAACATTGATCGCAGTCTCATGATATTGGCAGAACACAATATTCTGTATATGTTTCCATTGATCGTAGACTGGAGATATAAACTCATTGATTCCAGTATATAAATATTCACAGATTACGTAGAATACGTAGGTAAGTAGAATTTGACAAAATTGATCCCGTAGTGTAGATGCTGATAAAAGCTGTAGTATTTAGATGTTGATAGAACGAGTATAAAGATAAATATTCTAACAAAATATATCACTGTAGATTGATGTTAACATCCCATAGGCTACTGCTGTATAGAATAATCGAATTGTACTGTTTACATGCAGCTTGTCTCTCGATATTCTCAATGTTAAGATTGTTATAAAACTTGTTCAAAGTTATATTAAATCATGTCATCGTTGGCATGTGCATCAGAGACATTTTTTTTATATATTTATTAATAACAATTTAACCAATGAAGAGCAATGGAAGCTACAGAAAACTGAATAAAGAGAAGAAAATCTGTTCAATAAATATTCATTATTGAATAGATTTAACCAATATTTAGTGGCTAAATTGAATAACGCATTCTGTCCCTCTTCACAATCAATATGTGGTTTCAAAGGAGCCGTAATTTTCTCTTTTACGTGGACCCATATTCTGAGTTGGATGCGAATTACTCTTGCAAGCTTGCTTCAGTCATAATCTACATAGTAATGTTCTCACCAAAAGTTTCAGGCCTCAGCTAAGCTATTCTATCAATTTTATTGAATTAAAACTTATGACGTGTTATAGTCAAAATTGAGGTTGCCTCAAAAGAATATCAAAGTTAAAGTTTTAGAAACCAGAAATACTGAATTAATTTATTTTAAGTTTTCTTCTTCGGTCATATAGTGATTTTTGTTCTCCTTCTTGTGGCTGTATTCTTCTATTCGAATGATAGTTTCTTATTCAGGCTTACTGCCAAAAATAATATGTGGAGCAGCTTAGTGAATACCATCGATTCCAGACCTTCACTAGTACTTTATTCTATCGAACCCCAAAAGGTAAAAGGCAAAGTTGACCCCGCCATGGTTTAAATACAGAACGTAAAGGACCTGCAAAGCTACAGCCTTCTAATTCAATAAAAACATCTAATCGAAACTACCATGGCTTGATAATTAAATACAGTAATTCACGCCAAAGAAAGAAATCTATTACACAGGCGTTCCACTTGTTAGAAGTATCAATTAAATATCCCTCGAATGATGGCCGACCAGCTTACAGCATGAAGTTTATATTAAATAATATACTCTTACTGAATGGCTGGATGACGAATATGAATCGCTTTTATCATAGGTGTTCTTGATCAGAGTTAATCTTCAACAAAACAATAGCATCAACGAAAAATAGATTATGTGTAAATCTATTTATGTCTTTGAAACATTTAATATGTGTAAGTAGACATTTAGTCTGTAGTACATTCCATTCTGGGCAAAGAAAACATATAAGAACTCAAGAGAATTTATGAAAATAGAACAATATACATATTACCGTGAATTATCTTTCAATATATTTAAATATCCTTGATAATAAAGGACATATACGACACCGTAATCAATTGGTCCGAATATCAAACCCTTGGTGTGTGTACGTGTGTGTGTGTACGTGTGTGTGTGTACGTGTGTGTGTGTGTACGTGTGTGTGTGTACGTGTGTGTGTGTGCGTACGTGTGTGTGTGTGTGTGTGTGTGTGTGTGTGTGTGTGTGTGTGTGTGTGTGTTAATGCAAAATAGACGGGTTAAGTGTAAGATATCTATGTATACATTGTAGGACAAAATAAACACACTTATAAAATTATGCACACGTAAATAGACATATGTAAATACGTAGTATGCAGTTCTTTTTCTCGGCTACTATCTTTCTTTCTTTCTTTCTCTCTCTCTCTCTCTCTCTCTCTCTCTCTCTCTTTCTCTTCTCTCCTCCTCTCTCTCTTTTTATTTGTCTGCCTGTCTGTTTATTCTAATTAGCTGACAAATTGGCTCCGTGATCAAGTTTACATAGAACTGAATGTGTACAGAAACCAGAAGAAACCTCTAACATTTTTCTACATACATAGGAAGAAGTAAATTAATTTAAAGTATATTAATTATAAAGTAACTTTAACTAAATTACATTTGTAGTAATCTTTCATTTAGAAAGTTAATGGAAACAGCAGCAGTGATTCTGTTTAAAGTTATTAATTTCATGCAAGTTTTTAAATTTATAAAGCCGCTAAATATTCAATCCTGTGACTGTCTTACATCATATTATATACAATCATGGACTATTATCTCTGCTTAGTTGAGAGTTTCTTTCCTTTCCGTGCGCGTTTCTTATTTCTCATTCTGGCTAAATTCGAAAATTTACGTAGTGACTTCAAATATTTTTAGCAAAATCAAAGTTACAATAAAACATATATTTTTCTTCCTCCCCTCACTCTCTCTCTCTCTCTCTCTCTCTCTCTCTCTCTCTCTCTCTCTCTCTTTCTCTCTGTAGCTCTCTGTCTCTTTGTACCTTTTTCTTTCTTGTTACTGGCACTTTAATCTGCTACATACGTTCATAGATAGAAGCATTCCGAAACAGTCGAAACGATATGCGTCCTCTCTGTAATTCAGGATGTATGTATTTTGTCGCTATGAAAATTCGAATGACAACGTTTCTATTCGAGAAATATGTCTTCTTTTGTGTGAAAAATAAACACAATTCATACAGGAAGATATACGCGTTCACACACACGCACACATAATTTTGTGCACGTGTGTGCGCGTGCGTTTCTGTGTTGGGTGAACGCGCATGTGTATGTGCGTTTGTGTGTGTGAGTATGTGAGTATGTGTGTGGGTCTGCGCGTGTGTATAAGTATACAAATACTATCAGACCTTGTGCCGTCAAAGATGACGGCTAATTGTAGTATTTTATATATATAAAGTGTACAAAGGGGAAGGGATAATCGAACAGTGCTTCAACTGTGTGTGTGTGAGTGCATATGTATACATCTATATGTAACAGTAGCACAATTTGTACCGAACGCGGTTTTTATAATTTGTGACCACCCGCTTCCTTCCATTTATATGTATGTATGTTTGTGTAAACGAACGTGTGTCTGTAATTCTATTTTCTATGTATCTTTCAAAATAAATATACACAAACGCATATACACTCACTGAAGAATATAAATATGTTTTGCACAAACACACCATGCACACACAAAAACATTCATATTCTTCCCTTTTACACGTACGCACATATACTCACACAAAGTTGAAACGCTGTTTCCATTTTTCTTTCACTGTAGACATTATACCATCCCACTTCCATCGGTGGATCACGCCTTCTTTTCTCACACATATGTTGTGATGGGGAAATACACAAGTGTATTGTTATAGTAGAATATTATAGAAGATAGACGACGTTCTCTTTGCCACTTCCTCTCTCTCATTGCTGTTACTTTCTCTCACTCCCTCTCAGTCATGGCTATTATTCTCACTACTCCTCCTTCACTGAATTACTATTTTCTGTCCTCTCCCTTCACCCCTGCTGCGTAATTTTTGATAAATATATATATACAAATACATAAAAACACTACGCTCATTGTTATATTAGGAGATATGTATATATAGGTGTGGTTGGGTGGTGAGAAGTTTAGTTCCTTGGGCAAGTGAGTGCATTGGTGTTGCCGTGAGTGGAAGCGTATGGAAGGGCGTGTGTGCATGGTGTGTATATGTGTGTGCGTATGTATACGTGTGCGTGTATGTGTGTGCACGTATTTTTGCGTTTGTATGTGTGTGTCTGGGGAGAGAATTCTACTTCTCCATGTCAGAATATGTAAACGTGTATGTGCGGGAAATGTGTACATGCCATGCGGTAAAGTAAGGAAGGAAGATGAAAGCAGAAAGGAGGACTGAAATAAAGTGACAGATATACGACTACTTGTCTTATGTACAGAGTTCCATGTCTGAAACGTACGTAGGAATTAATGACATAAAGATGTACTGATTTTCATATATATATATATGTGTGTGTGTGTGTGTGTGTGTGTGTGTGTGTGTGTGTGTGTGTGTGCGTGCGTGCGTGTGTGCGTGTGTGTGTATTTTTGTGCATGAGTGCGTGCTTGTGTGTGTATGTGTGTATCTATCCTAATACATATATATATATATATATATATATGTGTGTGTGTGTGTGTGCCTCCATATATGTATATATATATATGCATGTATGTTTATGTATGTCTATATATACATATGTGCATGTATGTCTATGTATGATATATATACATATATATGCATGTATGTCTATGTATAATATATATATACATTTATAAGCAGAGAGAGGATGATTAATAATAAGAGAGAGAGAGAGAGCGTGGGAGAGAGTGAGTTGGATAGAGATTGTATACAAAGAAAGATTTTCATTGAAGGAGGTCGTTTAAGAAATGAGTAGAAACTGACAATCAGAAAGAGAATAACAGAGAGAAGCTGTAGCTGAAGGCCGAATCTTCAGCATGATATGTGTGTGTGTGTGTGTGCGTGTGTGTATGTGTGTGTGTGTGTGTGTGTGTGTGTGTGTGTGTGTGTGTGTGTGTGTGTGTGTGTTAGAGACTAGAAGACAAAATGATATCAGAAGAGATATGGTAAAAAGAAAATAGAGATGTTCAGAAACAGAACGAAAAAAGCATTTCTTCTATTTTACAATTAAACTAAATTCTGATGCTGATCATTTATAATCTTGGATAATAATATTCCTTAGGGTTAATTTAGAGATGTTTTCAAAGATATCTCATTGGTTTTTGTTCTTCTCCATGGTTTCTACAGGAATCTAATCAGAGTTATGAATACAGCAACTTTAGTTGTTGTCCTTCATGGCAAGAGGAAG
>NC_142939.1:4379817-4384817 GCF_046866305.1 Octopus bimaculoides | reverse complement strand
TATTTTATCAACCTTGGTAGGACGAAAGGCAAAGTTAATTTCGGTCGCATTTGAACACAGAACATTAAACCGGAAAGAATGCCGCTAAGCATTGTGCCAGCTCGCTGCATCTACCGAACTATAACTAGAACATGTATAAGACGATGTCTTGATTTCATATTTATTCAAACAGAGCTTTTATACATATAAGTACCCATCCACATCAACGTGAACAGTATCTAATGTTCAACTGATCATATACACGAAAGTACAATACGTCACTAACAGATGATGGTTTTTAGAGCATTCGACAATTGCAACGACCCCAGATGAAATATATTTGATCCATTACATCTAATTAGCAATTACGCCTCCTATTTTCATCTAATGCCCAATCTGACACAAGCTGTAACACGATATTTTCCGACTGTTGTTATACATATGCATATGCGCAATATTAATATTAAATGATGAATATATAGAATTTATAAGGTAGATCGGCATCTAATCTTAATCTGCTTATAGCTAGCTTTACCCTGGGGCACAACCATTCAGTTCTTTATGATTTATCCAGAAAAGTCTTTGTTACCTGCATCGCAAGTTCTTCTCTATGTCAGGTAATCAATGGATTATAAAATATTTTTCAATCTCTTCAGTTTCATGTGAATACGGAGATACGTGTGTGTAACTGTGATAATAGCAATGACTTTGTTTCTATTTGAATGTCTATGTGTGTGCATGAAAGCATGCAGTAGTAGTAGTAGCGGTGGTGGTGTTGGCTATGGTGGTGGTGATGGTTGTTCAAATGAACAGTGGAAATGAAGTGAAATTTTGTATCCATTCATAAATTTCTCCCGAATCTAACTATTAATTTCTAACAAGCCTTCAATAAAATGATATTAACGCCTTGGTATAATCAAAAATGTCCCAGTGGAGGACGTCCTATTTTTAATATCTTCTCAATTCTTCATAATATAGAGTTCAAATTATATAAAATAAAATATTCCAAAAATATCATCATCCCCATATTACCCAAAATGCAATTTTCTAGGCTCGTAGGGAAAATGGTATAATCTGACAAAAATACTTTAAAAGGTTTTTTGTTAAATTTTTTATTTATTCATCTTATCTTTTACGAAGCCAAATTAAAATTTATGCTCTGGGTTAGGGGAATTGTGTTGGCTGGTTCAGAAATTATATTCAACATTCAAGGGAGACTTTTATCTTTACACTTCTTTCTGTAAAGTCTAAAACGAAATAAAAGAAACGTGGTAAAGAAAGCCTCGTTTTCGACATGATACCCTTTGTTATGGGAAAGTTTATTGAGAATCTCCTCCTCCCCCATCAAACCCACCATAGAAAAGGAAGAAAGCGACAACGTGATAGGAAGAAAAGTGTGTATATATGCGTGAGAAAGAAATTTAAAAACGTGAGAGTAAGAGTGTAAATGTGTAAATGTTCCCGATTTTTTTTTTTTTTGTTCTTTCCAGCGTTCACAATCAAAAGGTCGAATTGTAAAAGGAATCGGGAAGTAAAATGGAAGTGAAAATGAAAAGATCGTAATTTCCTTAAACATGCATGTTTCTGGTTGCATCAATATTTTGTGTTCTTTAAAATAGGTTCTGAAGAGAAGAAACAGCAATAAAATGTTTTGTTATTGGAATTTTTAAAATGAATAAACCACATAAACGTTTTTAATTTACTTGAATATTTACTTGACAATAGCTTATATTGTTTACTTTAATAATTCACTGTGGTTTGTATGGAAATAAATTGCATAGATAAGATTTTATAGAATAAAAATATAATTTTAAAAGAGGTGTTTCTGTAGGGAATTTGAATAAGATCTAGCATTGGGAACATTTAATCGAATGATTTATAAACAAAGACGTTTAATTCGTGACCATCACACCGGTTTTATGAGGTATAGTGCACCTCTGACTATATTATCCAATATTCCTTTCATTTAACAACACAGCAACAAATTTTCAAAAGTTTTGGCTTCTGTTTTCAGCATTTTGACTGATTCTATTAAGCAGCATAAAAGAACCCTTCAGCTCCCTTCAAATTTGAAATTTCTCATTAGCAAAGACTCCAAATCTCAAAAGGAAGAAAAACAAGCAAAAACAAAGGCTGGAGTCTTTTACGCAAAACAATAATTTAATACGAACTGCATATTTATATGCGTTCAATTATATTTGAACTCGTTGCTTTTTTCAGGTGTTCGTCCGACGTCACTTCATCAAACGTGTTTTTGTCCACGTCTTTTCATCTGTCGTCTTTTTGTCTGATGATTTCTTTGTCCAACGACTTGTTGTCCAATTTTAAATAAACCCTTTAGAAAACAAGGTGAAATATCTCTAATGATATATTCACAGAACTATAACGCGCCTTGTTATAGGATTGTTATTATCATTTTTTTTTCCTTCTCTGTTAACAGTTTTACTTTTTCTTTTTCATTTTCTCTCTTAAGTATGGTGCTGTGTATAGAGAATGCTGCACATTTAGTGTACACATTTTTAATTTACCCATCCCGAAAGGACAAAGTTCATAGTATCAAACAAAAGCAAAAGAAAACTAATATTTACATCTAAGATTTTCATTCAAGCAAAGCAAAGCTAGGAAAAGAATACTGGAGATTTGGGAAAAGAAGGCTGTGGTCAGTGCGAATTCACACGGTAACGGAAAAGAATGAGCCGAAAATTATTAATTTTTCTAGTGATCACCTTCATCCAGCTGGTGTAGATTCGTTAAATGCTAGATAAGCAATTGCAGAAATGAAGCATGGAGTGGTGGAAAACAGCAGCAAGTTCGCATAGCATAATAGCGGCTAAGTTTGCTCAGCAAACAGAAAATACTTGGTCCCATCTTCCTCGTTTGCTTATACTGTCAAGGACTATTCAATGGTGCCGACAAAAAATTCTTGATTTCCCCGCTAATCCAGGGGCTAGAACAGGTTTTGAAATACCTGATGAATATTGTAAACATGATAATGGCGAACAGTCTCTGAAATACAATTCAGGTATCGAGGATCAACAGCGCATACTTGTTTTTGCATCAGAAAGTACTCTTCAGATTATAGCACCATATCGTCATTGGGCATGTGATGGAACGTTCAAAATTGTGCCAGAACAGTGGTCCCAACTGTTTAGCATTCATGTACAAGTTAAATGTAGCAGTTTTACACGGGTCTTTGAATTTCTGCCGAATAAAACAAAGCAGACATACAAATTATTTTTCGAGCAACTGAAAATTATGCAACCTAATGCATATCCGCTTGATCTCACGGCAAGTTGCATTTCATAATTCCTTTCAAAAAATTACAAATTTAGGCCTGAAAGAAAAATAAAATACAGTCTCTTATTCTATCTTAAAACTCTATATTTTTCAACATTAGCCTCCCTACCCGTTGAAGACGTTCAAGAGGCCTATGAAGAATTAATAGACAATGAAGAATTACCTACTGAATTCATCGCTTACTTCGACTTGACTTAGATTGGCGTTGCGAGAGGGCGTGGTGCTAGACGAAGGAGAAAACCACCTACATTCCAGGTCGCTGTATGGAATGTTAATCATTGTATCCTTCAAGATCTTCCCAGGACAAATAATGCTGCGGAGGAGTTTCATTCTGCGATAAAGTGTTCGGCGGGTGGAGCATATTTTTGAATATTTGGAAATTAATCAAAACCCTGAAGGATGAGGAAGCGTTCGTCCAAGATAAAATGACTCCAAGTCTTCGAGGAGATCCCTGAAATTAATGTACACGATATCGAAGAATAACTGATCGCCTCAAAAGATTGGTCATTCAATTTGGGTCGACAATAAAAATTGATTCTTTGAAGTGTGGCATATAATTTGCATCAATTTTAAGCAGTCATAATAAATCATTAGTTGCATCTTATTCCATTTTTAAAGTGACTTTTTTTAAATACATTTTCCCACAGTATTTTACTTGAATGTTATCAATAAAATTCTCAATGATTATTTGATTTTGGTGTTCACCTTGATTTCTAAAGAGTTTATTTAAAATTGAACAAGATGTTATTGCACAAAAAAAAGTCATGGGACAATTAGATGTCAGACCAAAACATGAAGTAACGTTGGACAAAGGGACATTCGACGAAAAGCCGGGTCACGTTACATAAAATATATAAACTTATCTACATACGTTTAATCATATACCGTGTTGCAAATATTGCCTCTGTAGTACAATATGAGCACAAATAATACAGGTATGTGTGTACAAATATATGCATGTATGTGTGTACAAATATATGCATGTATGTGTGTGTTTGTGTGAAAGTGTTTTTTGATGTATGTGTTCAGTTATATTTGAAATCGTTGCTTTCTGGGAGTGATATAATAATATTGCTGTTAAAAATATGAAAAATATGACTAAACTTGTTACTAGTAAACAAGTGTACTCGGCTTTTTTGAAAGGATATTAGGATACTGTCATTGCTGTATCGTTTGAGTTATATTATTTAGCAAAATACAATGATGGTGCCGATTGAATAGTTACTGGGACGTGCAATGGGTAAAATCTTTGAAACTGTTCAGTATTAATGTTGATAGTAAATGACATGAACGCAATGTCTCCTCTCTGTGATACTATTCTACATCAAGTTACCTCACTTTTATGCCGATTTATTATCCACCGCTACCATCATCCTACCCACACGCCAGTCAACATATCCAACCAGCAAGAAATTAGGTGACTTTCTGTTGTCTAGTTTGTCCGCTTGCTTGAGTGTTTGATTGATTTAGTGTTCTCTCTGGTATCTTAGAAACTATTGAAGCTAGAAATACGAGTTATACGAAACATGAAATCAATTATACGAAAGAAAATAGAAATATGCTCACATGCATGGTTACATAACAACCTAATCTTTTTTCAGATATTGGTTGCTTATAATAGTTTGCAGTATCAAACACATTCAAATAGAGACCAAATATACAGAGAAAATTTTGTTATCGATGTTGCCTTTTCCTTTATTTTTTAGTAAAAACTGATATGTCAA
>NC_142939.1:4349817-4374817 GCF_046866305.1 Octopus bimaculoides | reverse complement strand
TATAAAAAAGCATTATTTTTAATTAGATTGTATGAGAAAATGGTTACGCTTTTTTTAATGTATAGTAGTAAAATATCTTATGACGATTTTGCAGACAAATGAAAACTTGAGTTATAGTATACCAGTACTAACTCAGACTGAAAGAGTGTTTATAATTTAGCTGTCTTGTTTGTGTTACTCTGCTGTTTTTATGCACTCTGTTTGACGTAGTTATTAAACATTTAAAAATGTTGTTGATTTTTTTCCATTTGTCGGAATAGTTTTTTTTTTTTTTTGTTTCTTTACTTCGATAACACAAGAAAAATCTTTTCAATATAGAAGAAAAGAATTTTTAATATATCATGGTTGCTGTTAAGAAATTTCAACATTGTTTCACTGCTAAACTGTTATCACGCACTAATATCATTATATCACTTGTTGTAGTCCAAATGACTGAAAAGAGTTTAGCGCTGTCTATGTCCACAGCACATTACATTGCAGAGAGTAGATTGTTAACACCCGTAGCCGTCTCTACCAAATTCAGCAATTTCTGTGATAAAAGCAATTTTCGAAATTTTTTTTAAATATAATAATTACAAGTCCAGGCAGTCGAATATATTATTTCTTAGCATTTGTATTATTTATCGTTGTTTATTATTTAGATATTAAACTATTCATCTATTTGATGATGTATTTGTGACCTGACGTATGATGTGTATCTCACATTCATCTCACTTCTAATGAGTGTCACAAATATTCCTTTAGTTCTGCAAATGAACTCTTTTTCAACTGAACATCGATGAAGTTCGATTTGCGAAAGCACAAATACGCGTTCGGTCCGCTGTATTACATCTCAGGAAACTATCTTCTATGATAGCCTCCAGGCCGAACAATGACTTCTAAGTGAATTTGGTACAACAGAAACTGTCTGGAAGCCCTCACTTCCACACACACACATATATAGATAGATGAATAGAAAAAGCTGTTTGGGGGATATTAGGGATATCCCTCCATCAGAGACGGTGTGGGAAAGTATTTCTATTCGAATTATTATTAAAAAGGACGAGATAGGGAATATAGGGAAAATAAGAGTATGAAAGTAGAAATAAGTTATATAAAGATATATCTGTTGTTGCCAGTCAAGCCATCGTCCGACTGTAGTACATTAGAGTTACTTTTTCTTCATGTAGTCTCTGTTGAGTCAAAATCTTCCTCGGATGTGTAAGTTTGTGTGGGGTGGTAATTAGTTTTCATTGGTTATTGTTGTGGAGAAATGTGTTGGAGAAATTTTAATTCATTAGACCTATCACTCGTATCGTTATCAAACCAAGAGTTTAACTACGGTCTGTCCCTAGCACTTACTTAGCGTTACCTGACACATTTTGGGTCTTCTAGATACCAGTACCTCTCGTATACATATACATATATATATATATATATATATATATATATATATATATATATATATATATATATATATATATATATATTAATAGATAGATAGATAGATAGATAGATAGATAGATAGATAGTTGCATGCATATGTCCACACACACACACACACACACACACACACACACACACACACACACACATATATATATATATATATATATATATATATATATATATATATATATATATATACACAAATGTACATGTATAGAATAGTATCTATGAGAATGGAAAAGTTACCGAGTTGTCTCACCAGTTTATCATTTAAATTTCCTCCACTCAAAAGCATCCTGATATTCCTTTGGTCAATGTTCCAATAGTTCACGTTTTGCATAGAAATGCAACTCATTATAAAGTAGGCGATACTTTCTGACACATATATACCATCTTAAGCGTTGTTATTTTGAATTTCAAAAGCGAGGCTATTATATTTAATATTGAATGTCTGTTTATTCAGCGAGTATATTGTCAAGAAAAATATAGCTGAGCAAACTGAAGATCTATAAGCAATTATCTTAGCGATAGACATTGGCAGAGATATCTAGAAAAATATACAAACGTGAAAGTAATTTGGAATGTTTAAAAGTGAACAACCTTGGCTTAACCCCAATGTCTATCTAGTGCCATAATCTATTCACAGATTTACTAGCAATGAGAAGAAATCAAACTTCGAAGATTGTAGTTGATAAATAGCAATAAACCATGTTTTATAAATTGGAGCAGTAAAACCAATCAGTGCTTTAAGAAACGAACATTGATTATCGAAATGAAAATGCAGACGACCAATTTCTGCTTCTTCGATATCTCTACGTAGCGTGAGAAAACATCAGAATGATTAACATAATGTAAGACTGGAGTTTAGCGAGTAAGATTTCCTCTGCGTGTGACTCAGTATTTGTTCTAAGACGACCTGTTGTGGATATTTGCAGAATGTTACCGAAACAAATAAAGCATTTTTAGAAAACTTCTTTGTCAGTTAATGAAATCAAAATCGATTATCCACTAGGCATAGGTAAATGTACAAACACATATATATATATTTTTTAGGATTTAGTTTGCAAAATTCTTTATGTGAGTTCGTGTGTTGAAGCATATTCTGTTGTGTCTGGGGAGAGTCATTTTCTTTTTGTGCCTTATAATTTAACACACTCACCGGTAAAATTTCCACTTATTCCTTATTTTTTTATTTTCCTAACATTTTCCTTGCGTCTTGCAACCTTTTCAATAGTCAAGACACACACACACACACACACACACACACACACACACACACACACACACACACACACACACACACGCACACACACACGTCTTGATATGTAATTATACATGAATAGTTCATTTATGGACAAGTAGTTTTACCGATTACCCAGGCCGCCGCAATGCTTTGTTTGAAGGTCCTAATTCCGTACAAAAATATGTTATCATATGAATAATTTCAAATTTCGGGTCAGCATATAGAGTATATTTGAAAACATTAAAAAAAAAAACTATGCTTACATTCAAATAAACGAGCTTGTACGTGGGATGTGAACTGATGACAATAGCGACTGCAAATATACTTCATATTTTGTCTGACACTGTTGAAGTAAAGGTTTTGACATTTTCGATAATTTACTTTTACCTAAATAAGATCAATACTCTTCTCTAGTATTAGATTCAATAGGTTCGAATAATATGCGTGTTGGCCACTGTTAGAACAGTTTTGATCATAGGTCGTCTTGACTAGTGCTAAACAAGTTCTATACAACAACAACTACAACAACAATAACAGCAGGAACACCAACGATATTCATAAAATCCCTACGGCATTTGCTCAATTATTAACATTTTGAAAGCAAGACAGTCAAATATAGATGCCATTAAGACTTGGTTTTATTTCAGCAATTTTGAGATGGGAAATATTCTTAATAATGTAAGTTACTAGGTGCTATTACACTGCGTAATTCCGCCTTTAATACTTGCGAGCAAGTAGTAAGAAATTGTAAATGAAGCAGCGTTTCGTTTCTTTCATGACTTCGAGAAATACAGTTCAAAAGTTAAAAACGAATGCGCTACAACTAAATATGAGCCATTCGCCAACAATATAAAAATGTACGAAATCATAATACAAAGCTATGGTTTGACCTGAGCTTCTAAAATGATTAGAATTGGATAGAAATATTCCATCATTTCTGACTGTAACTGACGATATCAATATCATGGAACATTTGGGAAATAATTTTCCGAACAATTCAAGCAATTCATCCAGTTCTCAATATGAAATTTATCATAGGTCTAGAATTTTAGCAACGGCGAGCCAAAATGCATGCATAATAGGACATCTACATTTCATAAATTGAAATTTGCTGTCACTATAAGCAATCTTCAGCAAAAGGCTTTCCCATAAGATTTCAGATTATACTTGATCTTTGTCACGTGCTATATAATAACTGTAGACAATGAATGCATAGATAATAGATTATCTGCTAAGCGACAGAAGAAATTTTAGATTTGTTACGAAATTTAACATGAAATGCAGAGGATTTAATATGGTGGTTATAAAGTAGTGCAACTTAGCAATGGAATGTATTGGAATAATGGTTAGATCGACGAACAAAATATCTTGAGATATTCAGTTATAACTATTCACATTCTGGATTCAAATATTACCAATATCAACATTATTTTCATAATTCCGAGGCCGATAAAATACGAACCACAGAGATAGTCGTGAAAATTAAAGCGGAGGACACTTGTGACTTCTAGAATCATTTAAGCAAGTGACTAGTTGATAATTTCCGACGAATTCTCTTAGATCTATATATTCATTAAGAACAGCTGAAATTATTCACATCTATAATCAGATAATTTATGAGAAAAGCAGTGCCTCACATTTAAATTTAATTTTCAAAGACATGCTCGACGTATGAGTAAGTGGTAGTGGACAAAAACTGAAGACAATGCTTCCCGCTCGGGTCGAATAATCTGACAGAACAATATTACATTATCTCACCATTGAGTAAAAGATTTCAAAAAAAGTATAGGCATCAGAATTATCATTAGTTGACAGATGGAGACTGTAGTTTATTACCAAGTTTGATATCTATGCAAAGGCATCTTATCCATTAGCATTGCTTCATAAAATCTAGGACCCTATTTAGAATGTAATTGCTTTTAGAGAGATTTCGTAACTATGTCTAGCAGAACAACTTGCCACGTATAGAGTCTTTCATTGACTAGGGTTTCCGACTACTTCTAAAATTTATATCTCATCAATGTTCTCTTTTCCACCGTCCATTTGATCACCAGCCACTTATTTTTTTTAAAAACATCATACCCAACTGCTTATTCTCCTTCACTATTCACTTCCCACATATTTGTTTATTTTACCACACTTTAATCAGTCATATATGTTCAATGCCATCATAAATATCATTGAAATCTCACCAAAAATATCATTGAGTTGTCACCATAAATATCACTGAAATGAAGAGGTGCTGAACATTTTCTAGCTTTAAGGAAATCACGAAGACTGTTTGGGGCCCCAATATTCTGCATTCTTTTACAGGGCTTAGAAAAACTGAAGGATCGTTGCAATAAGTGTGTGAATTTGAGAGGGGAATATGCTGAATAAAATCACAATTACCTGATCCTCCTGTATTTTCTTTTAGCCAAGGACAGAAACTTTCCAGTAAATCCTGGCATTTGTTATAAATGTGAGTACACTTGACCTCCCAAGACATGTGTATTCCCAAAAGAATATACATTTCAGCAAATGTGGATATTTAGCGAACGAATTTTCGCATTGAAGATTATCATTGATTTCACCGGATTCTCTTCTCTTTTCAAATTCTATTTGTTGTTACAAAAGAACTGTTCCTTTTGGCAATGTTTTCCTTTGTAAATAATGGATAAATAAGTCTGTGTACGGTAGTTTCATTCTATGAATATATTTATTTACTTGTATGCATAAAATCATATATGCATGTATATATGTGTGTATATATGTAAATACCAATGATGTTTTTTTTTTTCCTTAAATTCCTTATTCGAATCCACCCTTTAGCTGGTTTTTCACAAGTAAAGCTTCTTCATAGTCAGAATTAGAATATCAACGATGGTACTTTTTTAACTGCATATACATACACACACACACACACACACACACATATATATATATATATATATATATATATATATATATATATATATATATATATATATATATATGTATGTATGTATGTATGTATGTATATGTTTGCGGGTATGTGTGTGTATGCGTGTATCCATGGATATCTTTATTTGCTTACAGCCTGTAATGGAAAAGTTCGTAGCTGGTCAGTTTCTTAACCTTTAAAAGCAGTTTTTTTTCGTGCATATCAAATACACGTTCACTAATACAGCCAAGAACCAAAATAATGATATACATGATACCGTCCCCGTTATCAGTTACATAACACATACATATATACATATGTGCGCGAGTATGTGTGTGTGTATATATATATATGTATATTTGTATGTATTTATCTGTGTGTTTGTGTGTGTGCGTATGTGCGAGCACACGTGCGGGCGTGTTTGTCAAATATCTTTTCACAGAAGCTTATGTGAAAACGAGCCCAACACACCGACAATGAAAAGTCGATATTTTGCTGTTAAGTCTACCATAAAATACACAGTAGATTAGCAAATAATTAGGAGAAATTTCCTTGTGGTATCCTATCCTCTAACGTGTTCAAATTCAGTTGACGTTAATCTCCTTTCAACTTTATTTGGTCCATAATATACTAACACAGCATTAGAGCGGTGGACTGATACAACTGTTAGACCGTCAAACAGAATACATTACGATGCATAACTTTGTCTTTCAGCCTTACATGGTGAGTAAAATACAGTTGCAACCCAAGTTGAGAGATTGGTGAAAATTTTAGATCGTTGCACAAAATAGCATGCAATTCTATACGATCTAACTTCGTCTACGATATCAAAGATGCCGAACTCCATCAAATCTTTTCTCATGGGTAGCATTGGAGAAGGGAAGAAAGCAACTGCTGGTCTGGTAGAAAACAAAACCTGGACAGGGAAATTCTAGCTATGGTTATTCAGTAAAGCTGAACCGACGAGGCATTAAGACAACTCATTGCTCACACAGATTCAGAGAGCCCAAGATTAAACATTCTGCTTCCGTAAATAAAGAAATCATTCATATCAGAAACGCAAGTTTATAATTGATATTGAAATATCTTTCAAAATTACAAAAAGAATTTCTAAGACATTTTAAAACTGTACTCAGTATTTTAATTACGTCGTACTCCAGAACCACCCAACACAATACCAGCCTGTTTATCTGGGTACATACAATTCTACTTCTACTTTATCTCTTTCTCCCCGTCACTCTCCCCCCTCTCTCTCACTCTCTCTCCCTCTCTCTCTCTCTCTCTCTCTCTCTCTCTCTCTCTCTCTCTCTCTCTCTCTCTGTGTATATACATATATCTATACACACACATATACATATATATGAATGTGTGTGCGCGTGTATACATATATATATATACATATATATATGTATATATGTGTGTACATATGTATATATACACGCACAAAGACTCGCATACGTACATACATATATACATACATGTATACATGCATGTATGTATACATATAACTATTATCAATTATATTGTAATATTTTGTTCTATATTTATATAGATATAAATAAATTTGTGTAGAGAAACATACACTGACACACATATGCAGATACACACATGCAAATACATACATATAGGTATATATATATATATATACATACATATATATATATATATATATATATATATATATATATATATATATATATATATATATATATATATATATATATATATACGTGCATCTGCATGCGTGTGTATTTGTACGTAGATATGTAATGTGTGTCTTTGTGTGTCTGTGTGCGTGTGTATGCATATATACTTTTGCTTCTACGTGTGATATTCCTCCTCCATTCTCTGTAAAGTCAGCTAATCAACAATCTGCGAGAATACTGCTGAAAGAGAGCAATGTTTATGAGGAATTTAATGTTGCAGCTTCTAAAAACATCACCATCATCATCAACAACAACAACAACAACAACAAACACGAAAAGAACGCTAGCAAACAATAGCCAATATCTGCAAAAAACAAAAAAAACCAAAGAGACGCGCCATGATCATGCTGTGGTGTGATTTCTCATTTTCTCTTATTTATATATATATATTTATTTGGCATTATTTATATTGTTGTTGTTATTCTTGCTTTTCTTGTTGTTCTCACGTGTGCAACTTATTGAAAAGCTGATTATGAACAGTGATGATTTAATCTAAGTTGTTATTTAAGTTGTTGTTCTTTTTTTTATATATATACTTGCGTTTTTCTATATAATTATTTAGGTCTCTATCACTTTCTCTTTGCTACGTTTCCCCTTCTCTCACAGCTTTTCTCTTTATATATCTTTCTCTATCTTTATCTCCGTCTCTCTCTCTTTTTTTCTCTCCCCCCACACACCACTCTCACTCCTCTACGTCTGTCTTTTTATTCACTCGTCTTTAATCAGCTTCCTAGGTAGATTCCAGCTGATAAAAACTTCCTCTGTTCTTTTACTTATGTACATAAATTTGTTTTAATGTGCATACATTGCACACATGTATAGTTATTTAATGTATCTGTACATATATAGCTAAAGATATATATATATATATATGTGTCTGTGTGTCTGTGTGTGTGTGTGTGCGTGTGTCTGTGTGCGTGTGTGTGTATATATGTATGTAGGTATGTATGTATATATATATATGTGTGCGTATCTATGTGCATACGTATGGTTACATATGTGCATGTGGTGTGTATACATGTATATTTATAAATATACAAACGCATGTGTATGTATATGTATATACATACGTATATATGTGTGTGTGATGGTATACATATATATATATACACACACATATATATATATATATGTGTGTGTGTGTGTGTGTGTATAGAGAGAGAGATGTATATATATGCATATATATGTGGGGGGTTGTGCGTGTGTACATATGTATATGCATTTAAATCCATATGCATGTATACACACACATTTATAGTAATACATTTATTACATAATTATGTTTATATACACGTACATATGTATGTAAGCATGTGTGCACATGTGAAGGTTAGCAATATATATGCATTCAATGTGTAATTAAGGATTATGTAATCTAATTGATATTTCAGTCAAGTGTATATATGTCTAGCAAGATGTGTACAACATTATTAGAATAAATATGATTAAAATTGTATATGATTTAACATCTACACACTTATGTTTGCAGACATCCACTAATATACACCTGTAAGTGCAGCATACCATTATACGTTAGTTAAAGTTAACATACCTAGCTACATATAAATATACATGTCTGTATAGGTGTGAATATCTGTATATATGTTTGATGTATATTTTTACGCTTACCTGTGTTCATATATATACTTTGCTTTATATGCATACACACACGCACTCATATATATGTAAGTATATCTGTATGTGTATAAGTATATCTACACATATTCTTAAAGATAAAAGAATAGCTACCTATTATTAATACATAAACTCACGCCGATATGCAATGTATACATAATTATAATTGCATTAGGTATGTCTATCTATGTTTATGTGTATCTAAGCATATGTATATTAAAAGCTTCGTTTCCACATTAATGTATGCGTGTACCTGTGTTCTTTTTTTTCGTCTCTGTATACACGTCTTTGTATATATGTATGCCTACGTGTGCGTATGTGTGTGTGTACGTTTATATATATATATATATATATATATATATATATATATATATATATATATATATATATTCATTTTCTGTGTCGAGATGAAGAGATAGAATTGTTGGTTCTCTCAGGTCTACTCATCTATAAATGTAATTTTAATGATTATCGATTCAGTCTCACCAAACAGTTGGAAACCGATTGCGATGATCGTTGCGTGTTTCTCCGATTACATTAGCTGTTACGAAATATATTGCAACCATCATATATTTCTTGTTTCCATTACTATATCAATGCGCATATCTATATACATATGTTCACATATATACATTATCATGTACAAACCCACATTTAAACATATATTGCATAAAACCTTTCTACTCTTATATATCAATGACAATCTATTTACAAATACACACTCACACACACACACGCACACACACACACTACAGCTGGCCCATCAACACGCTCCACAGTGAGCTGCTCCGCTTGTTGCTGTTATGAAGTTTATCCTTTACTATTGTATATCCAGACTGAATGCCACAAAGGCTGGATTTATGTAAGTCATGGCAATGTACCATTGTTCTGTAGTTGTATTTCATCGAAATTTAGCCACAAGAAGTCATTACGCAAGCGATCTTGCTTCCAGGATAATCCCTGATCACCTATATTTATACAACCTACTTTAAGAACCACCATGTTAGCCAGGAATTAAGGAAAAGAAAAAGGTGGGTTCACTTACCTTCCCGGTGCTGTTGGCGGTCAAGTGGGTCTCCCACCCTGTCTGATTGGTTAGGATCCTCTGAAGATCCTCTTAAAATCTATCTGGTGGCCGTTACACTGGGTGTTCCTATACCGTTAGGATAGCTCCCCTTAAAACACGTAAAATGGGCGGCGAGCTGGCAGAAACGTTAGCACGCCGGGCGAAATGCTTAGCGGTATTTCGTCTGCCGTTACGTTCTGAGTTCAAATTCCGCCGAGGTCGACTTTGCCTTTCATCCTTTCGGGGTCGATAAATTAAGTACCAGTTACACACTGAGGTCGATGTAATCGACTTAATCCCGTTGTCTGTCCTTGTCTGTCCCCTCTATGTTTAGCCCCTTGTGGGCAATAATGAAACAATGAAATAAGAAGGGTTTGGGATAAAGATAGATATCAGCTTTGTACGTATGGTATAGCGCGAAATAGATGACATAGATGAAATATTTGGGAATCTCAAAGAAACAACGAACAAAATAGGCGTATTTGTCAGCCACAGGTCTCCACAAGCGGAATCGGGGGCCTACGCTCTGTGTGCATATGAGTAGAGTGGGAATAGAGATGTTAAATAGTCAAACGATTAACAAGTATTTGAACAAAGTCCGAGAAATATGAAGAGAAAACATAGCTACTTCAAGCTAACAGCGAGAAAAATATTGGTCATAAAAATTTTCAAGACAGATTGTGTAATGGAGGGTAAGAGATAAAAACGAACAGGTCAATAACTGACGTAACGCACCTATAAACACAGATGAGTAATTTCAATGTTAGAACAATGGTTTTACTAATGAAATTGTACGCTATCGAGATTCAATATCAGGAGTCCCGATGGCTAGTTTGGTAAATAATAAAAAAAAAGGATGGAAAACAGAAACGTTTCCAAAAGACATTATACATAACTTGGTAGCTATACTATATAAAATCAACGAAAGTTAAAAACGCAACAAAAAAAAATGGTAGGAAGATTTTCTTTTACAAATACGCAAAAATTGTTATGTAATAAAATTCTCTAAACATAATGAAAATGTTTAGATGGGAGTGCTTCATATTGTTCTTACATTTTAATAAAGCAAAGTTGAATACATTTTTATAGTAACCCGATCGTTAAAACAAACGAAACAGGAACATCAAGTGATGACATTAATGAACATCGATGACTTTAAAGCTCATTTTGAGGGGAGGACATATGAAAAATAATGACAGCAATACCTGTATTCCGCAAGGCTGTACGAATTATAAAGAGATCTACAGCATTGCCTAGTGTGTCGTAGTAATAGAGAATCAGTTAATAAACTGTTTGGAAGAAAGTTTAAACCCGTCACAAGGTCCTATACCATCCCCCATATATATTATAATCTTTCTGTTACTAGATATGAGAAATTACAACAAATTATATAAAAGGTCACCGTTCATTGGTTATATATATACAGGGGTTGGACAAAATAATGGAACCACCTTATAATTTCAAACAAATTTATTTATAATGGGGTAGAACCACCTTTGGCAGAAATTACAGCGTCAATTCTCCGAGGTATGGACTCGTACAAAGTTTCAATTGTTTCCAAAAGATTTTTTTGTCCATACTCCAGCAACAACAGTCTCTAGTTCTTGTAGTGATGATAGTGGAGGATATCGACTCCTTACTTGTATTTTTTTTAAATGCACCATAAATGTTCAATAATATTGAGATCTGGGTACTCTGGTGGCCGGATAAAATGTTCCACTTCACTAGAATGATCCTCGTGCCATTCAGTAACAACTTCAGCTATGCGAATTGGTGCATTATCATCCTGAAAGAATGCGTTTCTCTCCAGAAACAGTTCCGCAACCATAGGATCAGATAAAATGCTTAAACAGTCCTGACTATTAATTCTGCTATGAAGGAAAACCATTGGAAATTCCAAGATATACCCCACCCCTACGGCCAGACCATCACAGATCCTCCTCCGTGTTTAACAGTTGGAAGAAGGCAATCTGGATCAAATGCTTCTTCTGACATTCTTCACACGTAAACTCGGCTGGTGGTCGGAAGTAAGGTAAAGAACGACTCGTCCGACAAAATAGCATTCTTCCACTCCTCTAGCGACCGATTCTGTAGGTTTTTGCTCCACTCTAAACGCTTTGCAACATTTTCTTTTGAAAGTAGTGGTTTTCTGATTGCAGCCCTCCAGTGAAATCCGGCTTTGTGCAGGTCCCGGCGAACAGTTTTTCCTGAAATTGGGTTCTCGAAGTGGTCATTAAGCTCTGCAGTAATTTTTGGAGCTGTACTTTTATGAGTGTAAGAGTCCAACTATCTGAAAGTTATGGCTTTCTTCTGGAGTTTTGTTTCGACAAGGATGTTTTTTTCTTCTTTCTCAAAGGCTGTCTTTACTTTCGAGACAGTACTTCTTGATACACCAAACGTTTCGGTTGTTTTCGTTACGCTAGCGCCTGCCATGCGAGCACCGACAATTTGACCTCTTTGAAAGTCCGATAGATCTGTCATTTTAATGAATTTTAATTACCTTTTTCGGATGATATCTGAAAAGAAACAACAATTTTATCAAACATATTAAGCAGCACTAATAATAATTCAAAGACCTAAAAACAAACAAGCTTTTGACGGTTTTATAGATATTTCAAAATTATGATGCTAGGTGATTCCATTATTTTATCCAACCCCTGTACATATGTGTGTGTGTGTATGTGTGTGTGTATGTGTGTGTGTGTGCGTGCGTGTGTGTGTGTGTGTGTGTGTGTGTGTGTGTGTGGGTGTGTGTGTGTGTGTGTGTGTGTGTGTTGAAAAAAAGAAAATGAAGAAAGATTGTTGATACATGAATAATTTATCTGTATGAAATAAAGATGTTGAAATTCTTTTATAATAGCAATACAAATGAATTATAAGTTGCAAAGCTCAAAAAGAAATGACAGATGCCATCATTGTTATTGTTATTTCAAAAACTTTTCAACGTCTTTATATTACACACATAAATTATTCATGCATCCATTTTTCTCCATTTTGTGTCTATCAGTATTAATGATATATATTACTACAATAATCCCTACATATCGCCGAGACTTGCACATTATATGATAGTGATTAACCAGTGCACATTTTACCAGAATTTTACCAGAGACAAACAATTAAAAATTGTTTCCAAATTTTTTTTTCGGAAAGATTAGGCTGTTGCACTAAAACAAAAGCGAGGATCGGGATAAAAGAAAACGGAACGACCATTTTTAGGCCCAAACGGAACGTGCCGTTTGCCGCGTTAGAGCACGTCAATAAAGGGCTGGAAAGACTAGAAAGTCTGAATATAATTGAAAAAGTCGACCATTCAGACTCGGCAGCTCCGACAGTTTATGTAAAGAAAAAAAAAGATTGTGTACGAACTTTTCAGCTGGATTAAATGACTGTTTAGTCGAACACAATTAATCATTACCTATCTCAGAAGAAGTGTTCTCGAAACTAAATGGAGGAAAAAGTTCCTCGATGTAAGACCTCTGTGAGGCCTATCTACAGGTGCCGGTAGAAGATTGCTCACACCTTTTTGGCTCCTGCCATATTCCAACAACTGATGGACGCATTGTTAAACGATTGCGACTTCGCTAATTTCCATGATATTTTGATAAAGCGCAAATCAGTGGAGTAACACATCGAACATATTAAAACGTACTCGGAAATATAAATGAATATGGGTTTAGGCTAACGGGTAAAACTTGTGAATATTTGATGAAAAATGTCAAATATTTACGTCAAGTAATTGACGAAAGGAGGCAAAGGCCAGACTCATCAAGAGCGACGGCAATACGGAATATGTCTCCCCCAACGAAATTGTTACGATCATTTTTTAGGCTTGATAAACTACTATCAATAGTATATATCCCGAACGTACACAACACAAGGGCTCCACTAAACGAGCTGTTAAAAAAGGATTCTCACACGAATTGTTAGAAAGGATCACAAAAGTACGGCTCCAAAAATTACTGCAGAGCTTAATTACCACCTCGGGAAACCAATTTCTAGAAAAACTGTTCGCCGGGACCTGCACAAAGTCATGGTTGTGGACAGAAAAATTCTAGAAGGTTTTTGAGGAACTAAGAAGCATGTTAACTTCAGACATGTCGCTTACACACTTCGATCCGAAGTTGGAAATGATACTGGCAATAGATGTTATTGAATATGGGGTAGGTGCCGCACTCCTAAACAAGTGTGAACATCGAAGCCAAAAGGCCATAGTTCAGGCGTCAATGATGCTATCTCCAGTGGAAAAAAATTATAGCCAAATTTAAAGGGACGCATTGGTGATTATATTTGGCATAGATAGATAGATAGATAGAGAGAGAGGGAGGGAGAGAGAGAGAGAGATTGATACATACATATATATCAATACACGCACATCAAACACACACACACATGTACACCATACACACACCGCACACAAACACACACATAGATAGATAGATAGATAGATAGATAGATAGATAGATAGATAGATAGATAGATAGATAGATAGATAGATAGATAGATAGATATTTAGATAGATATGTGATATTATCAGAGCCGTTTTAGTCTTGACTACCATTCTTATTGCGTGAAGTCTTAGTACGTGACGTTTGGCTGTATCTTGTGATTTACATTACCGAATGTGATCATCCTTCACCCCAATCTTCAGATATTTGGGTGTGTTTGCAGGAGATTTTGCTATTGTTCATTCAACCTAGGTGACAGACCGTGTTAGGAGACCCCCTTCCACTTGCTGGTACGTGAAGCTTAAGAACAGGAAGAGGCAAAAAATTATACGAACTCTGGAATGAGTATATAAAAGCGATAATTCTTCATTTTCATCAACTGGATATAATTGGAGAAGATAGAACTAACTGGAAATAATGGGCAAGATAGACTTTCAGGCAACCAATTATAGTGAACAAATATTCTTGAAGCAACGATGCCAAATTATATCATCTTGCAGAAACAATCAATAAGCCACATTTAGCAAAAATATCATGAAGAATTGAATCTTCATTTATTTATATATTTTTTAGCTATTTGGTTTCGCCTTTTAGATTGTCTTCTTGTTTTCTCTGAATCATTCTATTATTGAATCGAATGAATATTAAATATTGACAATGGTGCTACGTACACATTGAAGATTGAGCCCTTCTTCTGCTACACCCACCACTGACCCCCACCTCTCCTACAGCTAACCACCAACGAATATGTGTATGTGAGAGAGAAACGAGAAAAACAATTATCCTGACTAAACTTGGCCTGACTTGACTTCATTTCGTTTAATAATCTTTTGTTTACCTTAAATATATATATATATATATATATATATATGTGTGTATATATTTACATATATATATGTGTGTATGTATATATATATGTGTGTGTGTCTCTATATGTGTGTGTGTCTATATATGTGTATATGTATACATATATAGATATTATATGTTTATATATATGTGTATGTGTATATAGATACATATATATATATATATATATATATATATATATATATATATATATATATATATATATACACACACGTATATATGTGTATATATATATATATATATATATATATATATATATATATATATACATATATACGTGTGTGTGTATATATATATATATATATATATATATATATATATATGTATCTATATACACATACACATATATATAAACATATAATATCTATATATGTATACATATACACATATAGAGACACACACACATATGTTGTCATATATATGTGTATGTATGCGCGTGCGTGTGTGCATTCTCTTATTCTTGTTTTAATGTCAGTCGTTCCGCGTAACACTTACCTCTCTCTTGTATAAGCATGTATGCATGTATATACGTTCCTGTATATATATATATACGTATACGTATATGTATATATATATATATATATATATATATATATATACATACAGAGAGAAGGAGAGAGAGAGACAGAGACGCACATATATAATATACATACATACCTAAATATACTTATATATAAATACATTCGCACCCCCTCTACACACACATACGCATCCGCGCACGCAAGCACACACACACATATGAAAGTGATGAATACACAAGTATGCACTTTTTGTCTGATTTATTAGCAATGGAATTCATAACAGTGATGCTGTTTATTGCAATATATGAACTAATATTTGCCTTCGTTCATATTTTTTAAAGATAAGTGTTGAAGATTGGCATTCATTTATTTTTTATTATGTTTTGTTTTACGACGACCTATGATGCGCTTCATCTATAACCTAGGGTAACAAACATCCCACTATTTAATCCCAGCCGTGACATGATGTATGAAATAACAGCCACATCTCACACCATCACAAGTCAGTATTTTTATATTCCCCTATCGACAGTTATTATTTCAATCATTTTTTTTTATATTCGCTTTCGACAATGCTTTTCTCAATCATTGTCTTTTGGATGCTCTGCGGTGCAACCTTGATCAATTTATTCAAGCAAATTAACCCTATCAGATCTGGTACTTATGCTTTAACTCTCTTTTACGGAACTACAACGTGATATGCGCATAGAGAAATTGGTATACACATATGAAAACGGAGATTCAAAAACAAAAGAATGAGATACACAAACACGTACACACTTATATTCAAATATATACAGAGTGGATGTGTGGTAAGAAGCTTGCTTCTCAGCCTCATGGCCCCGGGTTCAGTTCAGTTGCGTGGTACCTTGAGAAAATGTGTATTCTCGTCTCGGGAAGACGAAACCTTTGTGAGTGAATTTTGTAAACGGAAATTGAAAAATGTCCGTCGTCTATGTGTGTGTGTGCGCGCGCGTTTATTCACATGTGAGTGTTTTCCCACACTGCACCGCCTGCCAACCGGTGTATTAACGTCCCCATAATCTGGCGGTTCAGTAAAAGAGACCAATAGAATAAGTACAAGGCTTAAGAAATAATTACTGGGGTCGATTCATTCGACTAAAAATTCAAGGCGGTGCCCCAGCATGGCCATAATCTAATAACTGAAACAAGAATGCATTGGGAACTCAGCAAGTAATATGATATTCCGTGGAAGCATAAGTGTTATGACCACATTCCATAGCTTTGGATGAGAATGAGCGAATGAAGCTCATGTTTGGAACGGCAATCTTTACAGACCGGCGTCTGGAGTATAATCAGTCTCATATCACAAAGTGTGTACAAAGACACACATGAGTGTTCATGATAAACTTCGCTGTTCTTCCTGAGCAGAAACCTAAAAACCTCCGAGAGAGTGAAGCTTCACAAATACTAGGGTTTGTTTTCCATACTTAGAGTTGAAAAAATCTCAATCACTGGTACTAAAATGATTTTAGGATAAAATTATTTCAGCATTTTCTACCTTGACTCTTTTTCCCTATACATATCAACTCATGTGTTCCTTTTCAATCTTCAACATATATATATATATATATATATATATATATATATATATATATATATATATATCCGGACGTCTTTCCCGCGCATATTATGATTGCCAAATTTATTTACAAAGCATTGATCGACTCGTATCTTTTGCAGAAGACATTTGCCCAACTGTTGAGGGAATGAAGAGATAGCAAATTTGATACTGAATCTGCAAAACAATTTTCTCTTTGTATTTATTTGTAGTATTCTCTGTTTTATAACTTCATATCTTCAGTCCAACATGAATTACATCGATTAAAGTTCTTATTTTATATGACTGGCTGTTCATGATAAATTAGTTCAAATATAATGAAATAGTTTATGTAGACCTCTTAAATTCACACCGTATTTTTATGTCTTAATTAATTGTTGTAATGATAATGTTTCTATTTTCAACGTCCAAACATCTGCAGAATTTAGAATGGAATCAATGTCGTATTTTATTATTTCCTCACTTTCTTTTACTCTCTCCCTCTACATATGTGTGCATGAGTGCGTGCATGTATACATGTGTTGCTTCTGTGAACGTATATCTATGTAAATGTGTTTCGGTGTGCACGTGTGTGTGTGTGTGTGTGTGCGGGTTCGTGTGTTCTTGTGTGCAGAAACATGCACATATTTGGTCTGTAATTTTTTTAAAAAATGAATTAATAATTTTTTTTATAAAATTGACATTAGAGTATAAATATAAGGCAGAGAGCTGCTAGGTTCATTAGCATGCCAGCCAAATTGCTTAGCGGCATTTCGTCTGTAGCTACGTTCTGAGTTTAAATTCCACCGTATTTGACTTTGCCCTTCGAAGTTGATAAAATAAGTACCAGTGGATTACTGAGAGAGATGCGTTTGTCTCCCCCTTCCCCTAAATTGCTGGTCTTGTGCCAAAATTTGAAAACAATATTACAGTATAAATGTTATTCATAATACATAGCTATGCGTTCAGAGATACAGAGAGACTACGGAAATTACAGAATACAATACGGTGCCCTATTTATATATATATATATATATATATATATAAGAATATATAAGAATTTTATTTCCCACCCACATGCTTCCGGGTTCAATCCCATTGAGTGACACCTTGGGCAAGTGTCTTCTATTATAGTCTCGAGCCTACCAAAGTCTTTTGAGCGGATTTTGTTGACAGAGACTGAAAGAAACGCATTGTATATATATATATACACACACACACACACACACACACACACATATATATATATATATATATATATATATATATATATATATATATATATATATATATATATGTATGTATATATATGTATGTATATATTTGTGTCTCTGTGTTTGTCCCTTTACGTCCCCTAAACTTAATGTTTCAGTTAAAAAAAAGGACTGATAGAATAAGTACCAAGCTTACAAAGAATAAGTCCAGGGGTCGATTTCTTCAACTAAAAAAGGCGGTGCCCCAGTATGACCGCAACCGAATCACAGAAACAAATAAAAAAGAATAAAAAAGAATGTGTATATATATATATATATATATATATATATATATATATATATATTGTAAAATTCGACGCTACTTACCATAAACCATCGCAGAAAAAATATATACGTATATGTATGTACTTATATATTCACACAACCATCTACACATAGACACACATATACGTGTGTCTGTGTCATTGAGTGCGTGTGCCAACACCTTGCTTGTTATAAATTTTGGGACTGATAATATCAAAAAAAAAATTTTATTCATAGTAACTTTTATTTTATGATGGTTGCGTAAATCTGAAGTGCTAAATTTACTTACACAGATATAATACATACGTCTTGATTGTAAATCGAAATGTCAGTTTCGAGTTTATGAGCCTCGCAGGAAAGGTAGAATCTTTTCTACTCTAGGCACAAGGTCCAACATTTTGCGGGGACAGGACAAGTCGATTAGATCGACCCCAATTACTTTTTTTATCGACCCCGAAAGGATGAACGACAAAGTCGACCTCTGCGGAATTTGAACTCAGAATGTAAAACATACGAAGCACCGCTAATCATAAGTATTTCGTCTGACGTGCTAACGTTCCTGCCAGTTCGCCACCTTGCGGTAAAAAGTAGAATAAAGTAAGATTATCATGAACTATACATATTTGTTTGTCTTTTATTTTTTTTGTCTCAAAAATCTCTCTTCTTGTAAGATTTTCATAAGAAATATTTTGATCAGTTTCCTTGTTTATCTCCTTAAACATTTAGAAGGTGATTGTATCAGAGCGCACAAAACCAGTGTGTATTTATTTAAAGTGCAATATTTGTTTTTAGCCTGTTTTGCTTTTAACATATTTGTTTCTAGCATATTGTGTCTCATGGGTTGTGTGTAGTTACAAACAATACAGAGTATATGATTTTATGCAATATTTCTTAATGTGCACGTTGCACTATTGTGAACGATATGATGAAAGGTGGAATAAACGAAGAAGCCGTAGTTAAATCAAATTGAGCAATACTTGAGACAGACACGTAGGTGTCGCGCAAAAACAGGTTGCGCACACGCAGATGCACATACTCATACATACACTCAGACATATAAATATATATACACACATCAACGCATACCACATGAAACACACAATACTCTCACTCCTTCTCTTTCTCTCTCTCTTTCTAATATTAAAACATTTGTCAACACCTAGCAACACACACACACACACACACACACACATAAACATACACACACACACACACACACACACATACACAATATATATATATATGCTACGTATGAACTATTTCTTTACACATTTCAATTTCACATAGGTTCTCATATTTAAATGTTTGTGGAGGTGTTATTTGATATATATATATATATATATATATATATATATATATATATATATGGGAGAATGTACTAAAAAAACAACAACAGACGAGGACAGGTGGTGTAAACAATAAAAGGATGTATTAGTTTGACGCTCGGGAATACAGAAAGTATTAATAATAATAATAATAATAATAATAATAATAATAATAATAATAATGAATTTATTTATTTATTAATTTTTGAAAATACATATTTTACCTGTGAACTTGCGTGTGTAAATTGGGAATGCATACAATGAGCTTCTCTGCCCTAGGTGTACGGAAAATACTCAACAAGAAATGAAAGAAAATTTAGAAAGAAGGAAAAAAATAATAATAAAAACTTCAAAACTTCTTAAGGCAACTGTTTGATGGCCATGGATTGAACTCCTCTCAGAGTAGGTCTATTGGTCAAGGGTGAGCTACGCATGAATATAAAATAAGAACACAGTCCTCACAAGGATAATTCATTATAAGCCAACCAGGGATTTTCCGGTGGTGCCCAGCCTGATAAATAGAAAGAGCAGACAAATCATCTTCAAATACTACACCCGTACCTAAAAAAAGGAAGGCCACATTAAAGGCGGGTATACTAAAAACTATTAAAAGGCGAAAAGGTACACCCCCGGCAAGCATAGGAGCGGAGTAAAAATTTTTCTCGATTTGATTTGACCTAGGGTTAATCAACAACACCAAATAATTTACTATAAAGAGAGATAGTTACAAATTGTGATAACGATAAATTGTTACTAAACATCCATTAGTCGTTAGAAAACTGGTATCTCTGGATCAGTTTATTTTTTATTGATTCTGCTAAAAGCCAAAGTTTCAATTGAATTTTGAATAAATTGTGGAAATAATTGGAAAAGTTATGTCAGTTTGTGTCATTAATGTCATTTCTAGCGTTATTAATTCGCATCGTGTCACACAGATAATTTGATTTGTTACATATTTTTTAAGCATCCATATTTTAGACGCTCCTGAATTTCATTTCAGTCTCTAAAGAGTTATAACGTATGGCTGCAGTCATTGAGAGAAAAAAAGAGTGATGTCCTATAATACGGTTTCGCTCCAAACCGGTGACCCTGTCCCTGTAAGTTTTTCAACTAAACACATACGACAGGTACTGTTGCTGTTGTTCTTATTTGGCCAGACAGACAGACAGACACACAGACAGACAAACAGATAGATAGATAGATAGATAGATAGATAGATAGATAGATAGACAGATAGATAGATAGATAGATAGATAGATAGATAGATAGATAGATAGATAGATAGATAGATATCTCAGTTCTCTAAACATCTCCATCTACCAAATTCACTCACAAGGCATCTGTCGGTCCAGAACTACCATAGAAGACAATTACGTAATGTGCTGCGCGGTGTGATTGAACCCAAAACCACGCAGATGTGAGACGATCTTCTTAGTGACGTAGCTATACCTGCATATTTTCAACATACATTCTTCACTATGACCTCCCGTCTCGACGCTATAACCAATAACTTTTGTGAGATGTTGCTGAGAAATTTAGTAGTTTGTTTAAACCAACTACGAAAGTGCAGTCATTTTGCCCTTGTTGTTTGTGAAGCCTATAAATCCCTGATCTGGTGTGAACGAATTGTTAGCAAGACCATGAAAATGGTACTTCATTACCAATGCATAAATTTAGATCTAAAGGTGTGAGGATGTACCAAAATATTTCAAAGACTTGTACGAATTTTGTAAAGATTAATGCTCGAAGCAAGCAAGTCCTGTTGATATGCAGAATCCTATATCGTGTTGTTTTAAGCTCCAGGCCAATAAAAAACAGTTCTTTCGCCGAACACAACATAATGAATAAAGAGTTTGTAGCTCAAAGCAATATTTTATGAATGAAAGAATTGATGGACTTGCTTCTGATAAGAGAAGACATGTTTTAAAGCTCCTTTCTTGGCAAGTTCGAACTATGACAATAGGTATCAGATATAAAATATCAATGATATATGTAAAGTGCATACAGGTACACTAATATATGTATATATGTGTGCATGTAAATATGTATATGTAAATATATATATGCATGTGTGAGAAAGTGTTTGATTGAATAGAACAGCAGCACTTGTGCTACATAAAATATGAACATCGCATCTTTAGTACCAAGAATAAGGATAAATACCCAGAATACACAGACTAAAAGAGTGGCAAGGCAGGAAAAAAATAGATGAGAAAATGTGGGCGATTCTTCCACTCAAACAATGTAGTCCATTATTCTAAAACATTGTTTAAACATAAGTGGCAATTATTTCTGTAAATAACATCAGTGCAAATATTGTCAGGTATGTCCTACTTCAGAACAGAAAAAAATTACATGGCAGAAAAGAAATGATAAATCATTATGGCAAAAATCTATTTATTTGATATCGCGATTGAGAGAAAAACAGCGTCGTTGATTGCAGGCTTCTAAAAAAACAAAAGCATTGGTAACGACGTACGAAAGAAGAGATTGTCTGTAAATCGGTAAACAGCAAATATTATATTTGACATCGTTCAACGAAGTATCAGGTTTTGGTTTTATTCTTCGTGTGCACGTCGTTTGCCTATATACAAATATGTGTGCGCGGCTGTGTGTGTATGTCTCTCTGTGTGACCCTATGTGTATCTCTTTTACTTTTTACGTCTTTACTTGTTTCAGTTCGAGCGCCATGACCATGCTAGGGCACTTTATCTTTATTTATCAAGTTTTAATTGTTCGTTGTTTGCGAATGATGTAGTATGATGATGTAGCTCATGCTTGATGTTACGATTCCTGTCGTGAAGTCTACTCATCCGAAACTCTTCACTGTAAGACTCCCAGTCCTGATTTCAAGGCATCTACATCCACCAACTGTAGGTCTCTCCAAACCTTCGAGCTTCTATTGAAGAACTGAGAATCCATGATTCCCACATGTTCAGGTACCGCACAATGAGAATGAACCTGAAACGGCGTGCACGCTATGCGAGCTTCTTAGCCACACACCGATGCCTGCAACTTAGAAATTCTAGAACTTATTTACAATGGTTTCCATTCTATACTCAGTATTCGTACGAGGTCGACATTTTAATATTCTGTAGACAGAAAGTATAAGAATATGGTGTGATTACATGAGTTGTAATTTTTACCGCGGATCTTGCATTAAGAACACGCCTTTAAAAATATTTCTGTCACGCCATTTCACTATGTAATACATACTTTCTCGTGGTTGAAACGAAATTGAATTAGAGATTTATCGTAGTTCTTAATAGAAAATTATCGCATACAAAGGTATGTTTCATATTATCCTCTCTTCAACTGGATATTTTGTTCATGGATCAATGTGCAATGTATTTATTTCGAAAAAAAAATATTTACACAATGTTATTATCTATTCTTCTGTGCTGCCACTTTTTACAGAAAACATAATCTCACTGTTAACGCTCATTCTTAAATCTATTTTAGACCACCACTTTTAATATTATATCTAACGGTTATTATCAATGTTGAAATGTTAAATTTATCCTGCCATTTTATATATTTAAAAATGCTCATACTCTAATTTGATTTCTTCGAATCATTTACAATTATTGCCAGTTTTCTAGACATTGGAAAATTAAGTGATGCTCCCAAACTTGATAGAAAAACCAGTGACCTCGTGAGACCTGTGACAGTAGGTTGCTGTTAGCTCTCATAGAATCTATCAGAACAAACGAGACCGAACGCTTTGAGAAGTGAAACGATAATAATAATAAGAAGAAGAAGAAGAAGAAGAAGAAGAAGAAGAAGAAGAAGAAGAAGAAGAAGAAGTACAACAACAACAACAACAACGGCCACAACAGTACCAACAATGATGATGATCATGATGATCATGATGACGATGACGACGACGATGATGACGATGACGATGATGATGATGATAATGATGATGATGAGGAGGAGGAAGAAGTGGATGGTAACGGAACTGGCCTGAGGCGAATAAGTACGACATGGAACTATTGCCCTGCGTAAAACTGAAATAAACCAGACACAACCGAAGCAACATTTACAAACAACTGTGATATAAATCTCTCAGTATGTCCAACTGATACTTGTATTATGTCTTACACGCGATTATAATGCGCAATCTATATTATTTAAATAGCATACAACACATGCGAAAATAGGAATCAAGTGGACATTGTGGACAAACAGAATAAACGAAAGTTGCTATTGAAGTCAAAGAAATCAAAACGAAACGATCTCAATAAGTACAAATGTTATTTATTTTGTGTCTTACATGTGATTATATTACATTCAGTGTGTTTAGTCTGAAAAACATACAAGACGTACGAAACTAAGAAACAAGTGAACATTCGAGACAAACAAAACAAAGCGAAACGAATATATCAATTCCAACAGAACGAAATGAAACGACTTTTCGAATACAACATAACACAATGAAATGAAATTTTCAATACAAACAGAGCAATGTGGAAAAGAATTTAAAGTAAGCCCAACATAAAGTTATTTATAAACAGATTATCTATGTCCATTAATAATCAAGCAGCAATGAAAACACGACCAACCGATTCGGAATGTAAAATGAAATTTGTAGTGTGAGTTTAATTTCAGCTCTGTGGGAAATCGAGGTAAGGTATTGCTTAGAAACGGGGTCTTCTTAAAAGTTTATCCCACCAAAAGCCCCAGCTTTTCACTTGCTAGCTTCTAACAGAAAACATGCCTGCAATGATCACTGTTGAATCTGATATTATTCCTAACGCATCTCAATATTATATATAATA
>NC_142939.1:4337317-4347317 GCF_046866305.1 Octopus bimaculoides | reverse complement strand
GAAGAATCAATGATTTGCATGTGTTGGCATTGTAAGGCTTATCCTTATCTTGAACGTAAGCGGCATTGACAACAACAATAGCAACAAGAATAAGAATTCATAGTGATTGTGACAATAAGGCCAGCTGGAGCAAGAAGGAAGAACCGGGATCTCATTGAAATCTAATAATAGTCAGTTTGAGGCAGCGAGCTGGCAGAGACGTCAGCACAACGACAAAATGGTGAACGTCTTTAAGTTCTGGGTTCAAATGCTGACGAGATAGACTTTACCATTCATCCTTTCAGAGTCGATAAAATACCAGTTAAATACTAGGGTCAATATAATCTACTTATCCTTCCCTCGAAATTTTAGGTCTTGTACCAAATTTGGAAACCGATATTAGTCAGTTCAAATCCCCACGAGGTCAACTTTGAGAATCATCTCCCTTCAAGGTCAAACATACAAGAAAATCATCATTTTGATATAATGCTGATATCTATAAAATAATTTATATTCTCTCTGGGTTTTTTTTTTATTAAAATGAAAGAAAAATATTATTGATTATTGATCTTAATGAAATGGAAATTTGAACAGGTGCGTGCGTGGCTGCATAGTTAGCTGTTTACTTCCCAACCACATGATTTCTGATTCACATCGTCTGCGATGCACTTCTACTATTACCCCGGGCCGACCAAAGCCTTCGGTCGGGATTTAGCAGACAGAAACTGGTAAAAACATGAATGGTTTCAGTCGAAGAAATCGACCAGAAGAGTTATTGACGCTTAACTTTTTAATGAGTTGCTAAAATGTTCAACATTATCCTTCGACAGAGCCAAGTCTCTAACCAAATCATTCAACTACTTTTAAGGAAATTTCAGTGGTTCTTCATCATTTTCAGCACATGATGTTCATCCGCTCTCGTTTCTTCCATATAAGTTTTAGTCTCCCCGGGAAGTACTTTTTCGTCAGACATTTGAAACCGATTCTCCGGTGGTACTGGAATAGGAATGTCATCATCGTTGTGTAACATTTTCCTTCTTGTTGATTTCAAGGTGGGATATTCAATGTTATGCTTGGATTTAGCACCAAGCTGAAATACATTATCCATGCAGAAATGATTGTTTGTTAAATGATCCTTCGATTGTCTCCATATCAGCGTTACTGCAAACGCCATTCTACTCTTCCTTTTATTTATCCAATCAATCAAACCATTTGAACAAGCTGAGCAGATTATATGCTGTTCCTAACAGTTAGCTTGATGCTCGAAAGAGCATCAAAAGGACTGCTGGTTCACCTTCTGGGTTTCAATTGTGATAACAGGTTACTGAGATTTAGTGGTAAGGGCATCTCAAACATAATAAAATATACCAAGACTGCTCTTGCGATGCTTTGAGATCCGAAAGAGAGTCTGATTCTGATGAGGATGATGATGATGCGGCACCTGAAAGAAAACGATTAATATATGAAAACGAAAAGGGGGCCGATGAAATATTTTGCGAAAAATTTCATGAGTAAACCATTTAAAATAATGGAAGACATAAAATTACATAATGAGCATAATTTATTACAAAAAAAGCAAATCAACTCTAACCAGTATAAGACATTAACGGGTGGAAATGCTGTTGATTGCAATTCCATGCCAATCTCAGTATATACACACGTACAACTCTGCCAAATATTTGCAGATGATCTAACTCTAAACATCTGTTAATCTGCTTATGAAAGTTAGCAATTGAAGTTACGCTTACATTTGTCACTGAGATCAAACGAATATCTCGGAATCGACTTTAAATGACGAAATGTTTAATCCTTAGATTTTACTGGTGATACTTTTTAAATGTACATTGACAAGTTTTTGAGGTTTTTTCCTTGATCAGTGAATTCCTATACCTCTATCTAAAGATGTACCTAATAAAGTATTTAAGAAATAAAAGAGGATTATCTGGGTGCGCATATCGCCTAATGTCATTGTTCTGGTTCTTTATAATCTTAGTTTTAATCGAGTCGATCAACCATCACTTTCATCTTTCCAAGTTCGATAAAGTAAGGTATCAATCCAGGACTGGAATCGGTGATGACGACTAATACCCGCCCCAAGTTTCATGTCTTGTTCTTATTCTAGAAAGAGCACAGATAGCCGTGGATGAAACACAATCGTTACAACATGAAACAAATTGCTTTGCGATATTTAATTAGGAACTTTTATGCATTTAACTGAAATCTCGCAGCCACAAACTTTAACCTTCATACGACCGAAGCCGATAAATAAGTTTCATCACAGCATTACCTTCGATGTATGCGACAACACTTCTCACGCAATCATAAATGCATGCCCTTGTAACAATGTTACGAAATTAGCATTAAATGACAAAGACAAAATATTATTTGTTAAAAATTCTTCGATTAGAGTAATTTTTTTTATAATTAACGTTCGTTATCAATTTCATTGCAAATCATAATGATGATGGTGATGGAAATTAAAATTAGTTCATTTAGCTATTCGTCACTAATAAAATAATCTGAGGTCATTTGCAGTATCATCATTTGGAAATTATTACGAATAATATCCAGGTAATTAAAATAGCGAAGAGCTACACAAACTTTTATACAATTCGTTTCAAATAATTTCTTGTTCCTTTTTTGTTTTTCTACTTGTCACTGCTAATGTTGGCTATATCTGGTTCAACCCCGGTTTAGGCTTACATATAATCTAAGATTTTTAATCTGTGATAATCCCATTGTTTAATTCACACCATATGCATCTTGAATTATGTGATCACAATGAACCCCAGGTCACATCGAGTCTATTGAGCGTAACTTGGGGGAAATTTAGCCGCCATTTTCATCAGCTCAAACTACTACGGCCACATTCGCGCTTTGTCTTATCTACACAAGGTTTATGAAATGGATAATTACATCATAGTGATTCCCTTACAACAAACACACGCACACACATACACACACACGCAATAGAGATGACACTGATTGACTCACACACACACACACTAGGGATGCCACTGATGGGACACACACACACACGCACAAGGCGTAGGTGTGGATGTCTGGTAACACGTTTGCTTCCCAACCTCATGGTTCGGATTGAGTCTCACTGCGTGGCAACTTGGGGAGGTGTCTTGTTCTAAAGCCTTGAGCTGAGTAAAGTTTTATGACTAGCAGAGGAAACCTGAAGGAAGCCCGACGTATTCATATAAAGGTTTGTGTGTGTTTTTGTGTGTATATGTGAGTATGTTGGAGTGTGTGTGCGTGTGTGTGTGTGTGTTTGTGTGTGTGTTTGTGTGTGTTTGTGTGGTGTGTGTGTGTGTGTGTGGGTGGTGTGTGTGTGGTGTGTGTGTGGGTGTGTGTGTGTATACGTGTGTGTGTGTGTCTTTCTGTCTGTGTTATCTCCAGCACTGCTTGGCAACCGATGTTGGTGTGTTTAAGTCCCCATAACCGAACGGTTCGGTAAAAAGACCGATTCAATATATATCAGGATTAAAAATAAAGTAAATACTAGCGTGGATAAGTTCGACTTAAAATGTTCAGGTCAATGCCCAAGCATGGCCGTAGTCGAATGACTGGAAGTAAATCTGGAATAATAATAATGATTATTTATATATATATATACACGCTAGCGGAATACCCTGCACTTGCTGGTTTTCACAATAGAATGTCTAGGCAGGGCAGACTTTTTGAATAGCACACCAGCATGAGGATTGTGGAAATGTTTTTCAACACCACTCGCATCTTTGCAAATCGTAGGGAAAGCTTTTAATCGAAAAAGTAGATTTTGAAAATTTATGAAGCGCCCTCTTTATGTTTCTCTGTGTGGGGGGGGGGGGTGAGTGTGTGTGTAGTGACTGACTTTTGGCTTGATGATGGTTACGTCCATGGTAGTTTTGGGTGCATGGCTCATGCAGCATAATTGTGATATTCTCCTTCATTTTCTTTACTGTGTTTGGTGTCTGAATCTCACTCCCCTATTGTTACGTCATCTGTAAACTGCCGTGATGGTGGCTATTCTAGGAAGTACGAAAATAAAATTATTTATCAATGATATATGTGTATTATTACATAGTTTTTATAGTAGCTGGTACACAATATCTGCCAGTTTCTTTTTATGCCATTCACGCCTGTGTTATCGCTTCCTTTCAAATATACAGCAGGTTGTTCTGCCTATACAGTTAGCTTCGGTTTCCCTTGCATTAACATTCCATTATAATTCATATTGTACACTGGATCCCTAATTATGCAGTTATTCTGTAGACTGTTGCACACTCAACATTTGTTATTTCTGGAGGGATATTCTTACATGGTTATTATATTAGAGGTCTTACATTTCATATAATACTTTCCTACATTCGTGAACCATTTCAATAATATTGAATGATAGCATTCTGCAGAAAGTGGTGCTGTCATATTACGGGACATTCTTGCGTAGATTTTTTTTTCTATCCCAAACACTGCTAAAAAAATAATTCGTTAATTAGAAAATGGGTGGTGGTATGTTTGAACGGATAGATACCTTGACAGTTTCCCTCCTACACATATGGAACACAATGAATAATATATACTGAAAAATAAATACACACACACACACATATATGTGTGTGTGTATTAATATGAGTAAGAAACAGGGACACATGCATGTGGCTCTAAGTGTGCGTCTCAGTGTACGAGCGTGCCACGCTGGTCTGTAAATGTGTGTGTAAGTCTATCTATATATATAAATATTTTCCCCCTTGTGTTTTTGTATTTGTAAAATATCTAGTTACGCATTCCATTGAGACATTCAATCATTTTATTTACCTTCTCCCACAAACACCCCACACACAAGCAGACATAATTGTTTTGCTTTATTTTATATACACGTATGCACATATAAATACATATATATATATATATCATAGTGAAAGACATGGTGAGAAAGAATGCATGTAATTAATTCAGATATAGGTCTGCGTCACTACTTTCACTATGCATTATATCAGATTAAAAAAGAAATTGTCAATCTCGGAAGTAGACCAGACAGTTTGATTGATTTGTCTTTCGAAGTGTTGTCATGTACATTATTTTATATCTACCTGTATTTTAATTTGGTAGTGTATTCTAGATTGCGAAGTCGTTCTTCGCATAAACGTTTCTTTGTTACATGTGATGAATACTGTCCTTGATTCGTTTAGGCTTGTCTGCGTTTCAGTCGTTTGTTTGTTCAGTCTGTCTGACATGTTAGAACTATTATTGAAATAGATATTTCTCTCTCTCTCACACACACACAAACAGATGTGCTCACTCGCAAACAAGTCCCCCCACACACACGCCCCCCACACACACGCCCCCCGCCATATATATTTATATATGTTTATACACACACACACACACACACACACACACACACATATATATATATATATATATATATATATATATATATATATATTAGTAATTGTTTCCCAGATCATAGCTCTGTGGTGACTATGTCTTACCAAAAAGTTGCACCCATGGCTAGCCTGTAATATCTAGCGTTTCCTTTTCTGTCTTTTCATTCACGGTTATGAAACAAAAGTAACTCTAATATAAATAGATGATATATGTTTATGGATATCGATCACTATTTATGTATGTTATATATTTTGACAGATACCTCTATGCATTAGGTTTAATACGAAAATGGAATTGCTGTTACAACAAAGAGAAATGATCTCCAACCAATCACTGGCTGAAGAAGATTTAACAATTTCTTCAAATGAACATTTCCTTAAGTCAGAAAAAACAAAATATAATAAGTTTGTTTACCTTATTTCAAAAGACAAATTCATAAACATTTATCACTGGAAGTCGACATAATCCAGTCCATTACTGAACTTTAATAGAGAAAGAATCTTATTAATGACTTTGGTATATGCAACTAAAATTAAAATATATTAATAATGAAAGTCTACATTGTCTAGACAATTCTACTCAACATGCAGGAATTTTCTGAGGGTCTTGAATTGAAACAGCTGTAAAGGATGTTTGTCAATTTTTTTATTAATAAATAATAATCTATTGATTATCTCACTATTTTCTTATATATATATATATATATATATATATATATATATATATATATATATATATATATATACGTTTGCGAGTGTGCAGTGATTGGTTATCTGACTTCAGTCTTTTCGACGATGTACATCGGTGCGAGAAAACGGTGCTCTTCGATCGCAGTCCGTTACAAGAACATCATTCTTTGCAACTAATTGCAGCAGACGTCTTCTTGAAGCTCTATTTATGAACCATTCGTAGACACGTAAGTATAATCTATAGCCATCGATAATGCTCTCTTTATATCGCGATATAAAGTATATAAGCAAACACACAAATAAATACTAAATATTTATATAAGTAAATAAATAAATAGATATACAAACAAATAACGGCAAAAGAAGGAAAACGTGATGCAAAATATGGTTTAACAATTAGACTGTCTTTTCAGTGTCTCTTCCATTGCAGAATCTTCACAAAGAATATATGAAAAGAAAACAGCTGCCTCATGTTTTGGTGCCATTCTCCTACACTCTTCCATTTCATAGATAATAACGTTCCTGCCCAATATTAGATATTGTAGGAAGAAGAGATCAGGCTGTTGAATAATTTTAACGAGAAAGATATTTGCTTTTTTTCTTTTTGCTCAGTTTTCATATAAATCGATTTGTTTGTGTTTTCCATAGTTATTAATCCAATATTTTGCGTTTTTATTTTTAACAGATATCTTGACGTTGTTTTTTTTTTTAGTAAGAATATTTTCTGCCCGATACAAACTTCTGTCTTTAACATTGGCGCGGTTCGTGATGCTCATATACAGTACTTTCATTTATTTGAAATTTAATTCTCGATCAAAGTTGATAGTCATCACTTATGATTCTGTTCCCAGTGGCCTATGAAACTGGAGGAGGAAAATACAAACGTCTCCTCATATTGTTAGATTGGTGCAATGCATATCACAGAAATATCTCACTACGCTACACGGACGTAAATAGCAGGTAGTAATTTTAAACCGATCCTCAGACAAAAGATAATATACCCAACACATTTATCCATTCGATGAGTTTGTATAACTTCATTTAAAAAGTCTTCACTGATGAGGTTTCTATCGCTCCTAGCCGATAGTACAAGACATGTGGCTAACATGTGGGACCGAAGCGGAATCCATGATTTTGTGAAGAGAAATTTTTCAGCCACAGTTATATTTGAGTATAATAAGGTATAGTTTAGTAAATTAGAAATATTGGAAAAACTTGTCGGATATCCTACATACCGTATTTTTTACATAGAAGTTTACGTGTTTTAATGAAGTTGCCTTAATATTTAGTGTAGCCATGCACCGTAAACATTTGAATACTGTTACTATCTTTCCAAATCCAGCAGCAATTCATGTGCCATTTTTGATCTTCCAAAATTGCTTGACATATCCCTTTCAATGTCCCTTTCTTTGCTCCAAATGTTGGTGTGAAAATTTTAAATTGTATGTTGAAAAATACACGGTGTAAATTTAAAAGAAATTACATTGATTTTTTCCTTCGTCAGATTTGATCCGGATGAACTATGATGAAAGAAAGTAAATCATTCCACTCATGAAGAGCCTGGCTTTTACTCTATAATCAACCCCGCTTCATCAGATCTTTTACCAAAATTGTCTGATGTGGACCATTCAGACATTTTTCCTTTTTCTTTCTTTCTTTCTTTCTTTTATTTATTTTTTTTTTTTTTTGTGAAACAATGTATCTAGGATCACATAATCTCGTGAGTTCTTCGTAGAAGCTGACTTTCTCGTGCACTAAACATTTACACTGATTATCAAAATTATTCCAAATATTTCCTTTTTAAAACAATGTATTTAGTTATATTATCTAATGTTTTCTTCATTAAAGGTGATTCCTCCCAAGTCAGCTCTAATCCAACTTACCTATCAATTTAACTCAAATTCAGTTATGATAAGATTAGAATAGGTGTAGCATAAATATGAACCAGTTCCCGTCAAATCCTCTCGTATAACCCAAACGTATATTCAACTTTATCTGACTACCACTACGAAAAAGCAAATTTAATAAAGACATTGGTTAATGAATTTCTCGAAATTATTCTTTAAACAAACTCGAGAGAAATATCCAGCAGATAATAAATTACGCATATAACAAGTTTTCTTCACCACAAGTATGTCTACAGCAAGCATAAAATAATTCTTTACCGAATTTACGACAAATGTGCGCAATATATTCTAAGCTAGAAAACGTTACGATGCTGTGATGCATCCATAAACAAGAAAGAAAGCAATAAAAAGCAAAATCTAATTGATGTGTGAACGAACTGAGCATTTAAATCAGTGGATTTGCTCGGAACGTTTCTAACAATAATAATTTCAAAGAAACAAGAAAATTATTCCAAAATACATGCAAAACATTTTTTTTAAAGTACACTATATTTTACAATGTCTTTGACATTTCGCTATTAGTGCATTTTTCTTTCCAGTCAATAACAAAAGATTTTGTTCGGTCGCTGACTAATAGAAGGTATCACTAAAACACGTAAAATAGGCGGTAATCTGGCAGAAACGTTAGCTCGACGAGCGAAATGCTTAGCGGTATTTCGTCTGTCTTTACGTTCTGAGTTCAAATTCCGACGAGGTCGACTTTGCCTTTCATCCTTTCGGGGTCGATAAATTAAGTACCAGTCGCGTACTAGGGTCGATCTAATCGACTGGGAGCCTCCCTCAAAATGTCGGGCCTTGTGCCTACAGTAGAAAAGATTATTGAAACATGTACAAATGGCGGTGAGCTGGCAGAACCGTTAACTGGACGAAATGCTTAGAGGTATTTCGGCCATCGCTACGTTCCAACTTTAAATTCCGCCGAGGTCAGCTTTGCTTTTCTTCCTTTCGAGGTCGATAAAATAAGTACCATCTACCATGTTCACTCACATGACATTTGTCGACGTGTGAGGCTATAATAGAAGACATTTTAGAGAGGCGCAGTATGAGGTACTCGAAATGACTTTATTAGAAAACGACCTTGATTACCAAGCAGCCTTTATATAAATAATTATAGTCATACGGCGTACTATTTCGACTGGAATAAATATTTTGTGTGATGGTCAATGTCTCTGCCATATTTACCAAATATTAGACAGAATATTTATATTTGTCTGTATTTATATATGTCAATATGTATGATATATTCTTCCTAACAGTCTAGGAAATAGCCATTAACAATAGTGACAAGCTAAAGTCTAGACATTTCCCGGCGTATTTATGGTGTTTTCTTTAAATCTGACTTGTTTCCACAACTAGAAAACAGCTGTTAACAAAACACAAGTTTCACTTATCTAACTCTAGAAATTTCTGGATATTCGCATTCATGTGTGTGAGAATAAGATGTATCTATAGATATGTTTCAAACGATTACCTCTTGTAAAATATCTAGATGAATATGTATTTTCTTCTAGGAATTTGTTTGAATGAATGTGAAAATACATCCGTGCCTTTAGATATTTTCAGATATTTCACATAATATTCATCACGTCTTAACATCTCACATTTGTCCTTAATTGTCGTGGAATCCTCTCCGAGATATTCATTCCGACATTCTCCGTCCACACGATGTTTTCTTTTCATTATTTTCGCGGCCCAGACAATTGGATTTAAGAACTGATAGCAATACAATAAAGACTGACCGTGATGAACCGTTGTCGTTAAGCATCCAACAACACTCTGAACATTCAATGCTCTAATTATAAACAGCCACAACGGCGATAATTACGTAGGGAACAAATGGTACAAAACTTGTGTTTATCACGAATTCTTTTGCATTCGCTCTGTATATCATAACCAGTAAAACTATTGAGAATAGTAGTACAAAACTAAGCAGCGTTATATTAGAAGCAAAGTGTATGATAATGGACAAGGAGGTCTGAACTCAAGAGTCGCACTCGTACATGTCACTGTGCGCACAAGATATAATATAATGACCATAGGATTGCA
>NC_142939.1:4329817-4332317 GCF_046866305.1 Octopus bimaculoides | reverse complement strand
AGGATGATAATTTCTCAACAACTGTTGCTTTGTAATTATCATTCAATCAAAAGTGTCGTTCTCTCATCCATCTTTTGGGTACTCTTCCATCATGCCGCATTTTTTCTTGTAAATTGGAATGACTCTCAAGCTAGAAATACTCCATCTCATCAGAACTAGGTGTCTCCCAATTAGACATCTTTCTTAATTACTTCCCCCCTTTTCTCACTTTTATTTCTACTTGCTTTAAGGCTGGTCTTTTCCATTGCATTTCCAACTTTTTTTAATCAATTAATCTCACTTGTGTATTAGTCGGAATTAACCAAATGTTGCTCAAAAGCTTAATAGCTTCTTTTAGATTTGTGAAACAGCGACGCCGCCTTCGCCGAGGAAATTTCGAAAGAATAGTTTTTGAGTGGGGTAAAATATTTGATTTTCTTTAAATTGCATTTGCTATGTAAAAAACCTTTTAACCTGATTTACCTTACAAAATTTCGTCTATTCATGGCTTCATTCATTTCATTGTCATCCTATTTATCGTTTTCGCAGTGTTTTCTGCCTCTCCATCATGTTCTTTCATTACTCTTGGCGCCAAGTATTTATTCTGTTCGATTCCTTAAGTGACATATTAATATCACCATCCAACCTCTTTCCTCACCAAGGTTTAAATTAGTTTGATCGTCGGAAGATGCAGTGTAGCATTTGTTTTGGGCAAATGTATCTGTGCGCTTGTATGGCTGTGCGATAAGAAGTTTGCTTCTCAATAACATGGTTCTGACTTCACACCATCTGCGTAGGCTCGACCAAACCTTGTAAGGGTTTGGAAGACGGAAACTGAAAGAAGCCCGTCGTATATGTATACATATAATGTGTGCGTCTGTATGCGCGCACCTGTCTGCGTTTCTGCTCGCCCACCTCTGTTTAATAGACAGAGCTGGTTTGTTTACCGCTTAGCAACTTAGAGATTCGCAAAAGAAACTGAGTAATTACAGGGGTCGATTTGTTTGCTAAAATCCTTCAAGTGGATATATATATATATATATATATATATATATATAAACAAATTAAAAGGGTAAAGGTTTATCAATTTATTAAATTACTATGAGCTGCTATTTCTGAACTTCGGTATGTGGTGAAGCAAATGTTTGCTGATCCCTTAATTATGTTTATAAATATATATATATATATATATATATATATATATATATATATATATATATATAATATATATACACATATACATACATACATACATACATACATACATAACAATTTCTGTGGAAACTTCGAAGTCACTATCAATAAAAATTATAATTATCAGACTCTATATCGTTATGAATATTTTAATTCACTTGATGATTGGTGCTTTTATGCTTATAACCACCTACCTTACAAACATAAACATACACACATGGTTATATGTATATATGTGTGTTTGTACATATATATATCTATGTACTGAGACACACGTATCTACGTATGTATGTATGTATCCTTCCGCTAAACACACGAACCCTTGACATTTGAAAAAAAAAACATTCTAGTATGTGAGTGCGGTCGATAAAATCGACTACCAATATTTCTTATTTTAACGACCGTACTATGTGTGGTGCGGTGAGAAGTGACAGTGAAAGTCTTTACCAGCGGGGATTTGAATTCAATACATAGAAAGAAGAATGGTCTATGGTTTAATACATTTAATGATTGATTCTGCTAACTTGCCGCCATTATTGCTGGAAATATGAAATGACAACTTTTGCAAAGACTACCAGGAATGAAAAGATATTGAAACAATAAAGACGACAAACCATCTTTTTTATTATTATTATCGGTCCCTTTATTTCCTTCGCTTTGTTATTTAATATATGCAAATATTTTATCAGTTGTACACTTGCCTAGAAATGAAAGAAATATAATTTAGCAAATCTTTTACAATAAAAGCAACAGTTATTGACACAAACAAACCATACGATCGAACACCATCCACACTCCGCTCGCCACAATGTCAGTCTTACGTATTGAAAAATGATCTACTTACTAATCTGTTCGAACCACAAGTCCACATATGTGTGCTGTCTCTCGTATTTGTAGTTCTTCCCTTCCTATTAAATCTACGCTTGCTCTTTTAAACCAACCGTACCAATCAGTCGAAATCTGTTTTCGAGTTCAATAGTATCACTTGTCTCCTAGGTGTTTTAGGCAGTGTCTACGTTGGTATGGTTATCATAGTAGATATTTTGGTCTGAGGATAAATTCATACCTTCAGCAGCCAATCAGTCGTGGTTTCTTCTTCGCTTCCTTATCCTCACCGGAAGTCTTCGCGTGTCATGGGTGATAGCTTCCTACGTCCAGCTACAAAATACCCTTGAAAATATTAATATTTGCCACCCTCTATCTCAGAAGTTATACTTGCCCTTATCAACTACATGATATCTAGCTAATGAAATATAACGAGTCTATGTGTACAGAATGGTATCAAGAACCGATAGTAGCCAATTCTCCATAAATCCTCCTTCCATAT